>NW_021620703.1:761631-765796 GCF_004785775.1 Grammomys surdaster | reverse complement strand
GAGAAGAAGAAGAAGAAGAAGAAGAAGAAGAAGAAGAAGAAGAAGAAGAAGAAGAAGAAGAAGAAGAAGAAGACATGAATGTCGGATTCTTTCCCTGATGCTTTGTACTTTGTTGAAATGGCATCCCTGTGTCATCTGTTTCTCAAGGAATATAGCATATAGCAAGCATGTTAGCATTTATGAGATTCCAGCCTTGAACCCAGGCTTTACCAAACCTTCACTGTCCATGACATACATGACCAAATCTGCTGCATCTTAGAGACAGCAATCTCATCTTGAAGGAGACCCTTTGCTGTGTGCTCCTGTGAACACTCATCTTTACTGGTGATGACAAGTGTCGAGGGAGAGCTGTGGGGGAGGGGAGCAGATTGGATTCATGTTCTTTGTGTCTAATTCTGAAATAAAGATTTCCATATCTAAAGGAGACAGTCTGGCTCCCAGGCCTAGAAGTGAGGATAACCTGGTTAGATGTATGAGCTTGTAGGTACCCCTTGCTGGTCTGTGGGCCAGCTGTACTGACAGGTCTGGCAGCTTGCCGAGAGTATGGAATCAGACAGACTTAACACAGTCCTCCTGTGCTTTTATTATGAGGTTCCCTGGGTCAGATAAATGATCATTAAAACTTGAAATAAAGCCTGACAATGTGAGTGAAAGAATATTGATGAGTCACGGAAATTATTTTTAAGATTCTGTTTGCATTTGTGTATACCTGTGTATCCGTATTTATCAAGTAAGTGCCAATACCCATAGAGGCCAGAAGAGGACATTGGTTCTCTTACAGCTGCCCAATGTGGGTACTGGGAACCGATCTCTGGTTCTCCTGGAGGTAGAAAGGCCATGTCTCTGACCCTAAGAAAAGTATTTTCTTTAAATGATAATCCTAGGTAAAACACAAACAAGGTCATAACCAATGTGAAGACGGGAAACTGAAACCCTGAGCTCAATCTACTTAGGCATTTCTCTCCAAGAAGAATATGTATTTCCCATGATACCTGTCTAAAAGGGTAGAGCAGTAGGCACCGCAAGTCATCCAAGGTACACACCGACCAAACATGTCCCCTTGTAGCAATGGCCGAGGTGTAAGACCTTCCTATAGGCTCTGTGGTTATTCGTTTTAGCAAGACCCACATTCTAGTTTAATTACACTTCTTATAGACTCAGAAATAAGTATTATTTTGTGCTCTAATAAAGTGCTGCTCCAATTCCAAGCTCCTTACTGGTTTGGACAAGACTTGTGTGGCTGCATCTTTCCCTAAACCTTGTTATTGTGACTCTATTCAGATCAAATTAAGAAAAGTTGGGGTGTTGAACTTATCATTGGTAGACTCTTGGTAACTTAGCTCCTTTGCCCATCCTTCTGTGCACACATAGCCTCCTTCAGCCTTTGCATCCTTCTCACCTCCTCTTTCCCTTCCTCTCACCCTCCTCCCCTTCCCATTCTTCTCCCTCCTCCCAACACCTTATCCTTTATCTCCTTCTCCATCAATTTCTTCCTTCTTTATTTCCTCTTTTCTTCTAGGCCATCGTCAGCATGCCTCAGAAATATTTCTTTGTTCTAACCAATGAGCAGTATGCATACTTAGGAAGTATAATGTAAGAAAGTCCCAGGTATGTTCTTCTGGCTTGACAAGTGTCCCCAGAGAACGGGACTACTGCAGCTTTCCTCAAATATAATGAGATGCGGGATTAAGGAATGGCAAAGGGTGAGGATCAAGGGATAGAATATCCATTTTCCAAAATCCCTGTAGGAGTTTTAAATAGAACCAATCTTTGTATCTGACCCAGTGTCCATTCAAAAGCAACCGTGGGCCTTCTCTTTTGAAAATCTACTGGTGGAAATTCCCTGCATCCGAGCCAGCAGTGAGGAATGTCTGTTAAAGCAGGCTTACTGATGCCTTGGGATCATACTCAGTAAACGCTGCCTATGTAAAACAAAACAAAACCTAGCTTAACTTTTTTTTTTAAGTAAAGAGCATGTGTCTTGAGAACAAGTGGGGTCTGATAGTTAGTGTATTAAATTGCAAATTAGAGACTTAAAGAGCTAGCTAGCCCTGGACTCTGCCACTGTAATGCCACATGAAGGCTGGAGATGTGGCTCAGTGGTGGAGCCCTTCCCCAGCACAGCACTGAGGGTTGGGGTTGGGGGTAGAATCAGGTAGTTTCCTTCATGTCCCAGATTCCTCATTTCTTCATCCGTACAATGACAAATTCTATCTTACCAGTCTTTTTTTGTTTTTTGTTTTGTTTTTGTTTTTTCGAGACAGGGTTTCTCTGTGTAGCCCTGGCTGTCCTGGAACTCACTCTGTAGACCAGAAACTCAGAAATCCATCTGCCTCTGCCTCCCAAGTGCTGGGATTAAAGGTGTGCGCCACCACTGCCCAGCTAGTCTTTTCAACTCCAGCCTCCTTTGTTATATGGAAATGATTTTGAAGAAGAGACGTAAAGTGAGATTTAAATGAAATAAACAAATAAAAAGAGAAAGAAAAGGGTAAAGTCTGGGATGAAATACTTGCAAATTGCTTGGTTAAATGAATACTTAACTCTTGCCTAAGAACAAATGAGATCAGTTGAACTGAGGCATTCCTGCCATGCTTGTGGTCTCTGGTTCTGTATGAGGAGGCCATCTCTCCTCCCCCAACAGGTTAGAACCTTGCCTGGTAACTCTGCTGAATCTCAGCTGTGGTCTTGGGGTGCCTGGGGATGAAAAGGGTGTGCCTGAGGAACAGGGTGTAGATTGTGTAAATAGTTAAGAGCCACCAGTGTTCACTGCTGTCTCACAAAGGCAGCCTTCGTGACAGCAGTCATCCAGCAGGAAACCGTGCTGTTCTGTACTTCTGCAAAGGAGGAGGGGAGAACATTACTGGCCTCAGCTAGGGTTCCAGTCATCTCCTACATAGCCTTGCAGTTTGATAGAAGCACTCTCATTGCCTGAATCTTGGAAGACTGAGAACTTAAGAAGAAGGTCGCTCGTCTTAGGGATATCATCAGCAACATTGAGGGGAAAATCCCTTTCCCACTTGCTGTTCCTTTTGTTCTGTGGAGTCCGAGCAAATCCTGAAGTTCAGAGGTCACGCTCCTTCACAAGGCTGCTCAGTGGAAAGGGCTTGTGCTCACACAGGGCAATGCCCTGCAGCATTTCATGCTCTTTAGAGTTCTCAATGTTGGCAGGGCAAAATGGTGGTAATTATTTCCACAGCTGCAGAAGAGCCTGTGTGTGTCACGTCACCAGGACTGGTGGCAGTCACAAGGCCACAATACCAAACAAATCTACGTCCGCTTACACTAAGCCTCGGAAATTCAAGATGACCGAATTTCACATGCTCACGTCAAATTATCGTATTTATAGAAAGTACAAATTAAATGTTGATAGCCCTGCTCGAAATATGCATTACATATACTAATTTCTTCTGACAGCGGTTTATTTGGCTAGAACGCACGGTACTGTCCGTGTGCCAGGAGATTGCTATTTAATAAGCAGGAAAAAATGGAGCTCATAAATGTTTGTGGAGGACTGGAATGTTCTACACCAAGATGAAATTTCAGTGATGTATTATTTAAAAATTATAACAACGCTTTGGAATTTGAAATGTCTGATTACTATGGACAATAAAGCTATAGACAAACAGCCTCTGTTCTTCTAGTGAATTCTCCACTGCACACAGAGCTCAAACTCCACACAAACAGGCAAAGTTTTCCACAGGTGGCGCACGTCAGTCAGTCACAGGGCTTCCATGGGCGTTTGTGTTTCTGAAGCACTGGGCAAAGGTTAGTGAAGAGAGCACACAGGGAAGAGTTGAGGGGCTCAGAGAGCCTCAGCCAGAGGTTGCTGTCAGCAAGCTGCTGGGGTAGAATGTCAGCAGCAGCAGCAATGTGTGTTCTGGTGCAGGCAAGAAACAGCATCTCCGTGCACATCCCATTATTCAAATGTGTGGAAGTCCTGACTAGAACAGCTGCGCTTTTTCAAAGCTTTTGCCCCTCAGTTACCCTGGATAAAGTAACATGTTCTAAAGTTAATTGTAGGTTGCTCTTAAATACAGTGTGAGGGCTCTCCAGTTTACGAGCTGTCTTTTCTTTCCTGAAAGGATAAAAGTAGCAGGAGCGTGTGCGTGTGCATGTGCGTGTGTGTGTGTGTGTGTGTATGTGTGGTAGGTGAATATGTGTGAAT
>NW_021620703.1:707419-761621 GCF_004785775.1 Grammomys surdaster | reverse complement strand
TGTGTGTGGTAGGTAGGTAGGTGAATATGTGTGAATATGTGAGTGTGGGGTAGATGAATGTGTGTGTGTGTGTGTGTGTGTATGTGTGTGTAGATAAGTGTGAGGTGGGGGAATGTCTGTGAGTATGTGTGTGTGTGAGTGTGTGTATGAGTGTAGGGTAAGTAAATGTGTGTGTGTGTGTGTGTATTTGTGGGACAGAGGAATGCCTGTGAGCATGAGTGTGGGTGTGTATGATTGTGATAAGTGTAGTTTTCTGATGGTAGTTTGATACCACCAGGTTTATTCCTGTTGCTGATGAAGTCTTTGGGAATTCTAAACTTTTATGGAAATTTCAGGGTCACTGTGTCCACTGTACTTAAAAATTTTTTTGAATTTTATCAGTGTATCAAATATTTAGATAACTGAATAGTGACAACATTTTAGCAATATCAATTCTTCTAGTTCATGAACAATGTATAACTTTGATTACTTATATCTTCTTTATTACATAGTCTTTGGTATATGTATCATTTACTTTACCAGCTACATTTGTTGTTCAGTATTTTATCATTGTCTATATTCACTATAAATGAAATTATTTTCTTCATTACATCTTGGTTTGGTCGTCATTAGTGTGGGTAGATGTTCCCTATTTCGTATGTCAACTTTATAGCATGATGGGAGTAATCTTTGTTATTATTTCATAGGCATTTTGGTTTGGTTTGGTTTTTGGTAGAATCTTCTTGATTTCCTATATATAAAAGCCATGCTATTTGCAAACAAAGATGAGTTAACTTCTTCATTTCCGGTGTCTTTCCCTTTAATGACTTGCTCTGGCTATTAGTAAAGCCCCATGTTGCTTAGGTAAGATAAGTATAGTTAACCTTACCTTTTCCCAGGTACTGAAGGAAAGTCTTTCAGCTTTTTCTATTGAATGCAATGAGAGGCAGGCTTCCCATATACGGTCATATCTCATTTCTACTGGGGTACACATTTCCTATGTGCAGTATATGGGGTTACTATTAAACACCGTTGGATCTCGTCAGATTATTTTCTTCATTTTCTAAAATGTCCACATGACTTTTACCCATTTTTATGACTGAGAAGCTCCTCGCTTAGACTTGTGTATGTTGAGAAATCCATGCTTGGTTGGGACAGGCCCTATTTAATCCTGATGAGTGGCCCCTCAGCACCCCACTGGGTTCAGTTTTCCAATGTATTGATGAGACTGTTTTCATCTGAGGTCATCAGGGCCACTGGCTGACAGTTTTCTTTTATTGTAGTGTACTCTTCCAATTTTCTTACCAAGATATTTATGGCCATATCAAACATGCTGGGAGTTTTCCTTAATCTTTGAGGGTTTGGGTAGGACACTAAAAAGGATGAGTGTTATAGGTTTAGTAGGATTTGACAGAAAAATCTAGGCAGAGGCTAATAAACTAGATATTGGAAAAAACAGTAAAAGAATCAATAAAACAAAGCATTGGTTCTTTAAAAAATAAAATTAAGGGGATCTGAGAGAAGAGAAAAGCCATCAAAGAATAGGCCATCTACCGATTTGGTCAATGACTGACTCTCTGTTCTCATCGCAGATCCATGCAGATGTTTCTCTTCACGGCTGACAACAAAGCTAATGTTTTAGGAAAATCACCTTTGTGCTCCTGCTCAGTACAGAGCAATAGTGGGCACACATCTGTGTCCCTTTTTTTATAGCTATATCAAAGTATAAACAGTGCAAATAAAATTTGCAAAAGTTACAATTTGTCCCATCTAGCACAACCGTAGATCTATGAGGGCCTCAATACATCAAGAAAAAAAAAAATGACATTACCTCCAGAAGTTTCCATGGGTCCCTTTATCTTTTGTCTCTCCCTTCATTTTACCTTATAGCAACTGTTGGTCTGTTTCCTGATGCTGTATCTGTTGCATTTTCTAGAATTTTCATAAGTGGAATATGACGAAAGCATTCTGTTTTCAGCGTTTTCCCCATACAGCACAGTAACTCTGCCACCCCCATGTAAATGTTCTCATGAATGTGACCTCTCTTCACTACCCAGCAATTCCCTTTGCGTGACTATGTAACAACCTGTGGTACCTTCTACTTCTGAGGGGAATTGGAGTTCTTAGGTGCATTTTACAATCGTTTCAGATGAGAAAGAATCCTCATTGCTCTGTCTCCTTGCCAACACTGACAATGGCTAATTTGAACGCTCTTCCATGTCCTAGAAAGTAAACTGTGATGTCTCATTGAGCATTTAACCAGGTGCTGGGGTTCTGATTCAACTCTTGATCTTGGGAAAGACTCAGTCGTCTTTGACGTAGTCCCCAAGAATGGGGCTAGAGAAGTGTGTTTATCTTACTTGAAATGTTTCTAACTACTTAATGAACACCAACACCTTAGTAAATAAAGAATTACATATAGACATTTGTAAAAGTACATGTAGTTATATTAGTTATATGTACATATTTCCTGTCCTATTTACCATAGACATACTTTTTATATGAGAAATGCCACTCACTCGTTTCTGATTCTGATAGGTGGAAGTTACATTATACCCTGCCGTGCTATGTGAATGGCAGGGATCTTACTCAATAGTTCTCTGCAGCGCCTTCCCTGCCCTTGAAAATATTCCCCAGCATAGCCTCTGGGCAGCCTCTGCCAATCAACCAGTCCTCAAACAAGAGGAGGATTGTATTTTCCTTCCTTGCTTCAGGTTCATGGTAAATATTTCCCGCCAAATTATATTCACCCGATTTCTAAAAATAAATTCTCACTCCTAGAACAGCTGGAGAAAGCAGTGAAACACTGTGTCTAGCAATACCCGTTCTAGATCTTTCCGGGTTGACTAGATGACACAGTCTCCTGACTTAAAGAAAATTAACGGAGCCCATAGCTAAACAAAGTGTACATTTGGAAGAAAACAAAGATTCCTTTTTGAGGGGGAGGAAAAAAAGGTTTCTTTCTTGTCTGCTTCTTATTTTTTAAAAAGTGCAGATCTGGAAGCAATTTAGCAAATCTATCGCATGTAAATTATAATTAACTTTGGACAGAAATCATTTTTTTAAAGAGGTAGATAAAGTCAAGGCCGGGGAAATTGTGTTCAAACCTTAAATGGCGAGTTAAGTGAGGCAGAAACAGACCCTCTGGCGCTGCCAACTCTACATCCGTGCTAGGCCGTTTAAACGGCTGTTACTGTCCAAAAATATTGCATCGCTATTTTACAGTAACGAAACCTTACACGTTTATGACTTGAGTTCTCAGAGGGTTTCTGAATGTGATTACTTGAATTCATCCTCCAGCCACATAGAACTGGACGGGATTAAACTCATACACTGCACACACCGAACCCACAGAAAGCACTATCCATCTCAGTGAGTTCATTATCAACACCATCCACGGAGTAAAATCAACGGCCTGAAGAAACAATAAAAATACCGCTGCAGGGAACAATGGTGCTCTGCGGTGCCCACTCCCCTGCCAGTACATCCTCTGCGGAGCTCCTGCCGCTCACAGCTTTCGGTTAACAAACAAGGGTCCAGTGCGTCCATCTCTCCAGCCCATGGATGCTGGAAGTAAGTCAACAAGATGAAAGAGGATTTTGAATACCTAAAATAAAAACAGAAGTTGAATCTTCCTGCACGTCAAGCAATCGGCGACTATCAACTGTTCCTCGGGAATGAAGACTTCGAAAGCTTGCTTGTGCAGAAAAACACACCTGTTGACCGGTGAGTCAAGCAACCAATGATGGTCAAATTGTTAGAAAGTGACAAGAGCATTCAAATGGATACAACCTTGGCCAAGCCTTCGATTGTGTCCTCTTTTCAGTCAGCCTCATATTGTCATACGCCTACAATCTAGTCAGGAGGACAGTAGTAGGTCAGCGGGAATTCTTTTCTCCCTTTCTGGGTCTCAAGCCATTTATTTCTCTTAGGCATTGTCCCAGAAGGTCGCCTCTCCCTTGCCAATCCTCCTCAACCTAAGTATCTCTCTCTGTTTATCTCAGTTGAACTTCTGAGGATGTTTTCCAGTAGCTGCGACCTTGTTTTTCTTCTTTCTCTTCAGAGTTTAAGAGTCCTGAAAGCACCCATATTCCCATGCCTTTCACAGACACTCAACCGAAGACAAGCTGTTTTGCATACTTCCCACAATGCCCCAAATCACCAAGCCTGGCAGTCTTACAACCTGAATGGAATATTCCCCGTTGCCCCACCATGTCTACCCTCCATTCCACCCGCAGCTCAGTGAACCTGTCCTATGCGGGCGCCATCAACAGCTCCTTTCCCTCTGACCTCCTGGTGCCCTTGCCAGTGGGAAGTATCACAGGAAGACAGAAGATGGGAGATATGTCTCCAACTTCCTGCCTGCCTCCTGCCGTTGCCTTGGTTTGACCGTAACTGTTATTCCTCTTGCAACCACAAACCTGTGTAGGCTGTCAGTAAAGCCCCTTCTGCAAGTATGTCTGCCCTCTTCCTACCCCATCGTCTGTTACATTGCTCAAGAGGCCAAGGGTTTCCTTGAAGCAATTTGATGGATTATTATCTTTAGAATCAGATAGATGCCTCTTCCTCATGGCACCTCTGGGATCCTTTCATTTCTTGGACTATAGCTTTGTTTGTTTGTTTGTTTGTTTGTTTGTTTGTTCATGACAAGGTTTTCCTGTGTATCCCTGGCTACCCTAGAACTCCCTCTGTAGACCAGGCCAGTCTCAAACTCAGACATCCTCCAGCCCCTGCCTCCCACGTGCTGGGATTAAAGGTGTGCACCACTATGTCCAGCTGGATTGTAACTCTTAACTGATGGTTCCCCTACAGCCTTAATAGTTTCCTTTCCAGGTGTTTGGGTGGTTTTCTTTTTTTTTCATGTTGGTCATGTTTTCTTCACACTTCTCTAGAAACCTTGATCCCATACCTAGCTTCTACACCACCAAAGTACAAAGCACAAAATTGGTTATGACATAGCTACTCGGTACATACTTAGTATCTAATTTGTGAATGTATATGTTCCTGGCTACAAAATCTCGTCTTTACCCTGGCCACTCTTGCTTCTCCCTCTATGCATTGCATGTGTTTCTCACTCCTTACTCTGCGCTGAAACAGTCACACTTGGATGCATCTCGAACTCACCATGTGTAAAGTGGGATGGATTACTTCTAGCCATAAATCCTCAGTCTTCTATTCAGAGAACCTGAAGCCTATTCTCTCTCTCTCTCTCTCTCTCTCTCTCTCTCTCCATCTCATCTCTTCCTCTGTCTCTTTCCCTCTTTCTGTCTCTCCCTCCCTCCATGTCTGTCTCTTTATCTGTCTCCATGTCTCCTTCTCCCTCCATCCCCCTCCCTCTCTTCTCTCTTCCTGTCTCTCTTTCCCTTCCTCTCTTTCTTTTTCTCCCTCATCCCCCTTTCTCTGTCTCTCTGTCTCTCTGTCTCTCTCTCTCTCTGTCTCTCTCTCCTCCTGTGTGTATGTGTGTGTGTGTGTGTGTGTGCACGTGCTCATGCTCCTGCGCTTAGTTCTCCCTACCATGTAATTATATTTTTCAAGGATGGTGCTCAGATCCCCCATCTTGAAGGTAGATGACTTTTCCTGCTGAGACATCCTACAGACCCATCAAATCTCGATGTTCTTACTCCGCCATCGCCGAACTTGTCATTAGTCAAGTTCACACATTAAAATTGTATTTCTTAATATTCTATAATATCTTATTTGGAAATTGAGTACTTAAGTGTTCACAGAAATAGCCAAAAAATGGGGTCATTAAACTAGGTCCTAAAAACTACGAACTGTAGCTGGGTATTGGTGGGGCAAGCCTTTTATCCCAGCACTTGGGAGGCAGAGGCAGGCAGATTTCTGAGTGCGAGGCCAGCCTGATCTATAGAGTGAGTTCCAGGACAGCCAGGGCTACACAGAGAAATCCTGTCTCAAATAAAGAAAAGAACAATAACTACAAAACAAAAAATATGAACAGCATCCTCACGTGTGGAGAGATTTAGACACAAGATATCCATGGGGAGAAGTTAACATGAACAAACAGAGAACTCTGGAAGCCATCTTCAAGTCAAGAAGACAGGCTCGAAACAACCCCTCCCCCTTACAGACCACAGAAAGAACCAACTTGGCCAACATGTTAATTCTGGACCTATACTCTCTGGCACAGCACCCGCACTGTAGCCCTCACAGAAAAATAGCCATTGTGGCTCAACAATAATTGTCCAGGTCTTCTTGTCCCTAGTTGGCCATTCCATCAAAGAATTACTTGACTCTCTCACCTAGATGCTGGCAAACTTGCAATGGATCTGACACTGGTGCTCAGTTATCATTAAATTCAACTCTTTTAATGTCTTTTCAATGCGGTGAGCCAAGCTACTGCTGAATGACTGGTGTTACGCTTACCCTTCAATACTCTGAATAGCAAATCAAATCTCTAAAGAGCAGTGCACCTCCAAATTCAATGGCTGGTCTCATGATAATATTATAACACAGTACTGGAGCTACTGTGATTAAAACTAAATAACTTTGCCAGAGAATAGCAATGAGGTGCAGAAGGTTGTATGCTCGTCTTCACGTCTTCTGCTCTGTGGCATGCTCGCCCTTAAGAACTCACAATTCAGTACAATCTGAAGAAAACCACAACACACATCAAATGACTTCCCAATCACCTTTGAAATTTTCATGATAAACTCAGGGGAGGAGGAAATCCCTTCTGCTAGTGTTAGAGGTTTACATCAGAGTTTAGGAATTTTTTAATAGGCTGCTATAAGCTGCAACTCTGTAGCGCTTTTCTAATTTCTGTGCCAAGGATCTTTTTCACAGAAGACAACTGATGGGAGAACATTGCTCACACACCTCAGCCTGAGAATCTGCAAAAGAAACTGAAGCCCTGAGCCAAGAACACCCAGAACCCTGCTCAGTCCTGTCCAGGTTTCACAGAGAAAGTTACTCGATGGTGGCTACTTTCCTCGGTAGATGTAACTCCACAGAGGGAAGAACTGGTCCTCTTCTCCCTGTCAGTAACTAGAATTTGGCACACCTGCTGGCAGGCATATGATCTCTATAATATGACCAAAGCCAAATAGCACAAATACATAGACTCGGTGTCTGAATTTGACTGCCTGGAATTGACAGTTGAATGAGACCCGAGAGAAGACGCCTGATGAACACGTGGGCAAGGGTTGCAAAGAAACTGTGAGCATCTCACTGGCAATAGAAAACAGGCCAAAAAGGGGAAGCCAAAGAAGAAGATGAGATAAGATGAGAAAATGAAGGAAAGTTAAAGATTAAGTTGATAGACGCATATTCTAAATGGTTTCAGTGGGCTCCATAATTAGAAAGACAAAGTATTTTCAGATCAGAAGCAGTATTTTTAGAGTTTAAGACCTATAAGTAATAAAGGAATGCAACAAACCTGTAGAAAGACTTGTACATCAAATCCCAGCTCAGACAAAGCTAGAGTGATCCAGGCTCTCTGCAGCAGGATGGGGAAAATGGGCGGAGCTCTCTACCTGTCCGTCTTTGGAGAGGGTGAAACCAGAACTGTGTTGATGTCAGCGCGCATGGGAGGAACCTGGAAAAGAGGTATGGAAGGGGATCTGGAGGCTTAGGGACCGATAGATGGTGTCACAATGGACAGTGGGATATACTCTTAAAACGGTTGTGCAGAGTGTCTAAAACATGGGATGTTGTCGGTAAGGCAAGGAACACGCCTTCTTCTGCCTTCCACTTGGGCACTTTCTTGACAAGGGAAAGATGATTGGCAGCCGTAGCCTGGCTAAGGAAGCGAGGAGTCTGGCTACAGAGGCATCAGAGGCAGGATGTAGTTAAGATACTAGCTGGATTGCTAATATGGGAATATAGCATTATTATCAGCATGAGAAAAATCAGTTAATTTTCTTTTCTCATAAGACTGGATTACAAAGTTATCAGACAAAGTTTTTGCTTGTTAATATGTTTATCCTCGTTTGCTAGAGTGTTTTAAAACTCGAGTCCTTGGCTCTCTTAAAATGTCTCGGTTCGTATAAAAAGTTTTAATAAAAACAAGTCTCCATCCACTGAGGAGTGATCGTTAACAACTCAGAAAGACTGACTAGAAGTGGGAGGGGCCAGGGGTGCAGGTTACCTGAAAACTGGTGGTGTGGGGTGGGTGTGCCGTGCAGTAAAACCTCATGAAGGAGGAGTATGTGAACCATCACACATTTTTAATTGAAAATAGAGGATTTTTCATAATACATTCTGATCACAGTTCCCCTGCCCCAGATCCTCCAAATTACCCTCTCACCTAAATCCATAACCTTTATGACTCTTCCTCATTAGAAGACAGACAACTAAATAAACAAAATGAGTAGGACAAACACAAACAGATTAAAAAATCCAGAATAAAAAGCACAAGAAACACAAATTTGAAGACATATGCACTCACACACACAGAAATCCCTTAAAAACACAAAATCAGAAGCTCTCTATATAAGCAAAAGACCTATAAGGTTTTTTTTTTAAGCCCAAACATAATATGAGACATACACCCTTCAAAAATACTACTGAATTCGTCTTGTGTTCTCCATCTACTGCTGGGCATGGCGCCTACCCTTAAATGTGGTTTGTATCCCCAGTGAGCCTCTCTTGCAGAAAATTAATTTTCCTTTGTGAGCCATTGTCAATCGGAGATAGCTTTGGGGTTTGGGATGGCAGCTTGTGTCTACTTCTCTCTGCACTGGGACTCCATCAGGCTTAGACCCATGCAAGCCATGTGCAGGATACCTTGGTTTCTGTGATCTCATACATGCACCATCACACATTTAAAATTGTTGCCTAGGAGAAAAATGAGACTTCTACTTCTCAGAAGGGTCAGTCTGTCAGGCAGCTATCCATTCCTGCAGACAGACATCGGTACAGAGACAGGCTTCTGACAAGGAGCATGAGATTGGAAACTGGCTGTCTCATGAGGAGACTGGGAACTGACTGTCTCATGAGGCAGATGGCTTACTAATGGAGAATTTTAAACAAACAATCATGCATGGTTCTCCAGTTGCAAGATGCTGAACTGGGGGGAACTGTTGAGACTTTCAGCCTGGAGTTCTGGACTTAATAATATTAAACTTCAAGAAATCTGTTTTAGATTTTAGGCAAAATTAGCAAATGAGGTTAAGGACGTTAAAGAATAAAGTATTTGTCTTTAAGTTCTGTTTTATTTTAGTTATATGTTAAACAAGTCAAAGCATGAGTCAAATTGTAAAGATAACTGGTTTCTAAAAGAATACTTTCAATTGTTTTCCTGACTTTAAGATTAAAATAGTAAATTAATGACAGTGGTTTATTAAATCGGCTCATGATTCATTTAAGTGAGTTTGGGAAGCAGTTGACTAATGATTTCATAAGTTCTGTCTAGACAGGAAGCTCAGGAAGTTCACCTGTGACTCCCCAAGCCCCAGATAAATCATGTCTATGAGACGGTTTTGCTTGGAGAATAAAAGCTAGTCACTCACAATATCCGAAACTATGAATCTAGAGACCAGGGATGCTGAGAGAGGTCACTGTGCAAGTGCATTGACTCCAACAGACCTTCTAAAGAGCTCCACGCTTTTGTGTCAGCAGAGTGTGTGCTCCAGGGCCCTGAGGAAGGCTGACTGTGGGAATGAAAAAGTGTGGACCATCTGTTAAGTTTCCACTCCATAAAGTCTCACTGCCTTCACTCGTAAATCAATTCCAGGGGCCCTGATTCTTTTCTTTATTCTTTTCCTTTTTTTCTTACACCATCGATGTTACTGACATTTGAAGTTCTGTCTCTCTCCTAGCTTTAACCCTTGAGAATAACTGGTGTTAGAGCAGCCACTGTACTCTAGGCTGATCCACTGCATTTAAGCCAGGTGCTCAGCATAGCTCTTCTGAGTTACCTTGGAGACTGTGTGTACTGTTGTAACGGAAACATCAAGTTTGTCAGAGCAAAGATACTGATTAAAATATCATTCAAGTAATTAGAAATTTTATAGTTATCTTTAGGTCTTGGATTTTAGCAGTCTTACTAATGTTTTATTAATGAAATCCCATTGTCTCTTCCTAATACATATTGAAGAGCTACTTGTCTGACTCTCCTCAGGGCCCTGCCTTTGAACCACCCATACTCTGGAAGCAGTACCATAACTCAGTCACCAAGCACATGTGTAAATAACCAGTACGATGCTGAGCAGAAACTGGAAAAGATTGAGACATATTTGGATACCATCACAACAATGTCATTGACATTATACATTAAAAATGGCCAAGTTTGGATGGGATATAAACAGAAAGAGAAGAAGGACAAAATATGAGAGAAGGAATATTTTGAGTTAAATTCTGAACAAAGTCTCACCAAAGGAAGGAAATCCTTAGCCTTGAAGTTTTGTCTCTTCACTTTAGAGCAGTTGTTTAGGTGGGAAGGCTACACAGCACTCAGGAGAGCCATGCTGTGTCTGCTCCAAATAAGCTTCCAAAGGTGAAGGTGAAATGGGCACACCAGGTTTCCACAACGCTAATGTATGTATGTGCATATGCACTTGGATACTGAACTGTATGCCATTCGTGTTACCTAGGCCTGCTAGCTCATTTCTGAGCACTTCTTTTCAGTCAGTGAGCTTCTCCTAAATTGATAGATTTCAAAGAGACAATGGAGACACAAATTATCTCGCTCTCTTTGCCTTTGCTATAATGAAGATTTGCGATAGAACATGAATTCTCTGGTTATAAAATCGCTTGATTCTATGAACGTATAACTATATAGCCTGCACATAGTTCGCTCTCTCTCTCTCTCTCTCTCTCTCTCTCTCTCTCTCTCTCTCTCTCTCTCTCTCCTTTTTTCTCTTTCTCCTCTTTCATACACACATAATAAAAATTTGATACCCATTTTACAACAAAATTATTTGATCCTAGTAATAGGCTAGTTTGATTTGTTTTCTTACATTTATTTATTAATGCTGTGATGTGTGTGCATGCATATATTGTGTGTGTGTGTGTGTGTGTGTGTGTGTGAGAGAGAGAGAGAGAGAGAGAGAGAGAGAGGAGGGAAAAGAACAACTTGAGAAAATTGGTTCTCTTCTTCTACCATGTAGGTCATGGGGACCAATCTCATGGTGTCTGTCTTAGCAACCAGTGCTTTTAGGTACTAAGCCATCTCACTAGAACAATTTGATGCTTTTATCAATGGTAATATTTCCCCTAAATGAAAACTGTACATGTTACTTACATGTTGAATCTACAAATGGATATCAAAACATGTCACTCCATATGTGCATACAATGTACATATAAAGTTATCATGAAGCACTGATAATATTAAATGATAATACTATCAAATATGAATCAGAGTTTGAGTTTGTTGATGAGTTGTGGATTCATTATCCTTTCCCCAGGTTCATCCGAGCTCTCGGTCCCTTGTCACAGGGAGTCGAGTCCAGAGAAGGTATGCAATGGCTACTGACCACCAATAACCCTTCCTTGGTCCTCAAAGAAAAATGAGACACACTCTTACATTCCTTAAAGACAGTCCTGAGCCTAGAGTCCATGACTCCCCATGGGACTTTCAGGACTGGTTTGAGACATTTTAGATCTCCTATTACCAGTATCCAGGTAAGCCTCAGTGAACATCTTCCACATTGAACGCCATTCTTCTGCCAGTGGGCTTCAGTCCACGCCCTCACATGAAGTTCTACTACATGTTGTTTCCTAGTGTGTAATATTTGAACAGAAGGTAAGAACTGAACTATGCAGAAATATATGGAAATACTGATCCAGCTCGTGAATCAGTGGGGGGAGGGGGGACAAAAGATTAGTAAAACACAGGAAATAATCAGATGAACAACCCAAATAATTTTATATTTCACAACACAGGTTATTTATCTTCCCCCCCGTGTTCAATGTTAGTAATTCTTGAGAACACTTGGATGATGATGGAGAGAGGGATGGCGGTTAAGAACACAGTGTTGGTCTTGCCAAGGACCTGGGTTGGATTCCCAGAGCCCAGTTCTCCGCGGTCTGAGACTCCAGTTCAAGGGAGTTTCTCTCTGATCTTTATAGGCACCAGATATGCATGCAGTGCACAGACACACAAAACAAAAACTAAATAAATCTACAAAAAAATCCTCCCAAAAGAAAATATTTGGATAATATATTAAGAGCAATAAATAAGTAACTTTATCTAAATTAACAGCAGCTGACCAAACCATTAAACACACACACACACACAAACAAAAAAAAACGCTTATAAAGAGATGGACAATATGTTCATAGAAAAATCCATAAATCCTAGAAAAGCCTTTTCTCTGCCTCTGTAGCACTTCAGAAAAGAACTCAGGGAATTCTCCGCTCAGTAAATCTCAGCAGTCAAAACACTTGGAGATACCTTCCATTTGCTTCCCTTTTCCCACACGGCCTTATGCTCTGACACCCAGGAATCTGCTAATAATACACAGTCTTAAAGATACTCCCATTGCAACGAAGCAAAACAAAGAGTTGCTTTCTAACTAAACTAACCGAAACATAAATCTACCCCTTAAATTAAATGAAATAACTTTTATAGAGTTAGTATATTAAACCTACCCTTGCTTGCTCCAGAACTATTAGTTCTGCCTGATTACTTTACGAGTTGCCAACATTTGCTTTTCATTCTTTGTGTTTAGAGATTAATAACTTGGTCAGGAACGTCTACACTCAGTTAAAGCTTCATACAGACTGTCCATTAGCTGCTTAAGGAAATCATAATAACTGCCTCAACTAAGATGCCAACAACCAAGTAGAATTTTCTAGGGATCCAGTTTTTATACTGTTTTCAATGGTGTGCACTTCCGATGTGAATTGGTTCACTCTGAGTTGCTGTTAATGCTTACTATCAGTGTGTTCATGAGTCAGTCTTCCAAATGTTCGAAGACATTTCAGCAAAGGCTTCTTGTAAGTTTCCCATAGCAGTTCCCCCAGAGAGAACTCACGGAGAAACACGTTACGTTCACAGTGATTAGAGGAAACATCAATGTTTTATTATGCCCAGGTCATAATGGATAAGATGTTTATTTGATGAAGAAATTGGCTTTGAAGTTTTTGGGTTTTTTTTTTTAAGTAGCACTAATGTTTTAAGAATATTGTATTTGGAACACATTACTACGGTTTTCAAAGTAGAACCAATTTTAAACTCTCAATTACGGGACTCATTTCAGCTTCGTGGCTTTTTGAGAAATACGTATTTTTAAATTGCTCGTGCATTTAGAATAAATTACATACTCTCCCAGGAAAGAGTGAGGTATTAATCATATGTTTTAATAAGGATTTTTGTTAAATACTGACTATTAGAAAACTGAAACTATTGCTCAAAGGAAAGAGTAATTCTTTTTCAACTTCTTTACTGCGACCAAGATAATATCTTACAGTAAGAATGAGATTTGCCTCATAGAAATACCATCTTACAATGATGTTCACTTTCCTACAACATCCTGAAAGTCAAAACTTGATGATTTAAATCTCTTAACCTAAACAACTAAGTTTAAAATATAGGTGCCCTGAGTTCTAAAATTATAGAACTCATTCAGACAATAGACTGCCACCGTTCACTTATTAAATATTCCCCATTATGGAAATGAGATGGAGAAAAGAATTTGTGTCTTGCCCTAAAGGTTTCCCAAATGTTTCTTGATCATGTAGTTCACTCACTAAGCAATTTTGGAAATCAATTAAAAATGGTAAAAAGAGAGCCCCAAGATGACGTAGTAAAATAACCCATGCTAAAAAGATTATGTGGTTTGCCCTTGACAAATGTGAACTGACATCTGCTGGGCTCTTTTGTAGACACGGATAAAGGGTCTGGGTTCACCAAGGAGAAAAGAATCCTCACCAGGAAGCAGTGGACAGGACAATCACAGTTTAAAAGAGAGTAAGGCCAAGCAAGCGATCCACAGGGCAAGGCTCACAGAGATGAAAGGGAGAGTTTTCATTCATTTCATGTAGACTGCAGCAGATAAGGAATCCCAGAGATCAAAGCCTCGAGGCATAATGGGAGCCGATTGAGCACAACTCAATTTTAAAACTTCTGTCAAGAGTTTAGTGTGCAGAAGTGAAACAGGCTGTCTGGGTTAGACACTCTTCAGTTCTATTACATAATATCGTGCTATGGAATACGAACTAAGAGAAACCATGCACCTTCTTGACCTCCTATTTCTATTGTGGGGAGTTTACCTCACGTTACAAGGTCACAAGAACACCAGGTCTGGAAAAGTGTCTGGAGGGCAGGTTGTCCAAGATTTATGAGTGTTTTTTTTTAATGCTGTTATCATCTTAATTCTGGAAATTTTAATGTCGACAGGTGATGATTATTCTGGAAATTATTCAGTAGTTGACTATTAAATGATCACTCACCTATTGACGTTTCCAGACTCGTTTTCAAATGGTAGGCTAACAGCTTCATATTTCCTCCAACTGTTGCCAAGTCCATCCTTACATGGATAGCAAAGATATAATAGTGATGCCCAGGAAAAACCATAGGTTTGTAATCTTGTTTTGTGGAGAGTCACGTGATTGTCTCTCATAGTGAGGAAAACATAGGACTCACAGACCTCATCTTTCTGGATGAAGGATAAACATCCTTATGTAAATAAATAAAATAACCAATAAAAAAAAAAGAGGTTGAACTTGTTTATTCTAAAGGCAATATCCAGCATTACCTACCTGAGGTATAAGCTAAAAATGCCTTTTACCTTTAGAGGGATATAATAAAAAAACTTTTTTTCTGTCTTAGTGAACCTTGTGAGAGGTTGTCTTACTTGGGTGCCAACCAAACTGACTGCCCCAGAAATTGCAAAATAACAAGAAGGGCTGGAGGCACCACAGAGCATGGTCTCAGGGAAGAGCTATTAGTACCTTGGAGAGGGACATGTCATCTGACTTTGTTCTGCTTCAGGAAGGGACTGAAAACACTGCCACCTGGAGACCTGCTGCAGAATGCTATTGTCAGCTGCTGGTGGGCAGAACAGCAGGAAGAAATGCAGGAGCCTGCAGGAGTTGGACAAGTGTTCTCCCCAAGGGATGCGAGCACCATAAGGTTTGCCTCATCTAAAAGAGGCTGCTCCATGGGTTCCTCCTATGAGACCAGCGTTTTGCCATTTAAAGAAAAAAACAGTATTTTGCTCAGAATAAACTTCAGGACACTTTAGGAGAACTCATGGCTCCAAATCTTCATTTAAAAAAGTTTTAAATGAACCAAATGAATTTCAGATTATATTAGAACATTGATCATATAAATTGCATCGTTGAGGTTAACTCAGCTCAGAGTAAGTCATGTGTTAAGTCTTGGGTAAAGGATATCACATGACTCTCTACCACTAGCCAGTGAGCTCCAAGAAGGAAAAGCTAGGTCTTCAGTTCCCCCAGAAAACATAACAGGTACTTGGCAGTCTTAGATCCTGCCGAGCCCCCTCACAAAGCAACCCTTCCAAACTGCTCACTGGTAGGAATAGCAGAGACTGTTCACCAGTGAGGTCTGTACACCACTTCCTCCTTGCCACATCGCTGTCCTTCACTGACCATCCTCCTTCCTCACAAGAGAGAATATCTTCTGTATTGGATGGATACATCACCTGTCTATTAAAAAGAGTATGACCTATGGTTTAGGCAGGAAATAGAGATGGGATATCCGGGAGGGGAAAAAGGTTTGGGGGGAGAGCTAGGAGAGAGATTTGACAGAAGATATGATGAGCCAGACCCATAGTATCTGAACCCAGGTAGGCTAGAATAAATGAAATTTTAAGCTACATCTAGTCATGGAATAGCTTAGCTATATGATCAAGTCATTTGTAAATAAATTTTGAGTCTGAGACTTATTTCTAGGAGCATACGACTGGAAAGAAGAACCAGGGATCGACTTGGACATTTCTTCCCTACAGGGATGGTTAATAGATATCAGATTAGGAGGATGAAAAGGAAGAAGTCATCAACATAGATCAAATCCCTTCCTTGGCTTCCTCTGGATTGTAAGCTTAAGGTAGAAATGGATCACTGATGCTTTTTCTCACCAGCCGTGTATTCTATGCTTATAATTCTCGTTATGAAGTATTATTTTTGCCAGAACCTGCTAGAAAAAAATAGAAGAGAAATACCTGGTCAGTGTTTTGGCATGTGGTCTTTCAAGATTTATAAAGAAGGTAAGCTTCAGCAAGCCACAGTAAATCTTACATTCTGACACTCTTGAAATGTGGACTGTCTTTTAACACGTAAGACAGTGATCAAATTATTGAGCACGTTTTCATATTGAAGAAGGAAATAAGAATGTCTGTAAAGATCACCATTCGTTTAAAAACACGCTGCATTGAAAGCTTCCTGATACAATATGTTATACTAAAATAAAAGGCAGTTCCATCTCAGAAATATGGCCATGACTCTCCTTACATCTGTCTTGCTGTGTATTCTGTCCTCTCCCCCAAATAGCATTCTTACAACAATGCATTCAGTTATTAGCTCCATGGTTGCGGCAGCCACACATCCCACCCACCAAGCCACTTAGCAACACACTCTTGATGCTCGCACCACACGTTCCCATGGCTTACTTTTGTTCACTCCTCAGATAGCCTGGCTTTCTAAGAGCAGCGTCACCGGATTATTCACTATGCACTTCCGGTTTCCCTTGCTCTTCTAAAAACTTATCCTGTCTCGGGGTCATCCTATCCATCTGTAACTCCTAACTGCTTGGTGCTTCTAATACAAAGGTGAATAGGCAAACACCACACAGCTTGTGTGTGTGCTGACAAGCAGTCTGTTGTGCCCATTCTCGAACCCCAAGAGACCACCAAGGAACCGCTCCCAATGCAGACGATGCAGTCGCACAAGTCGTCTTTTTATTCAAGCTTGAGCTTGGGCTCACACCGATCCTCATGCAGCAGGACTGGATGGTGAAGCCCCGAGCCCAGTTTCAAAAGTATGTAAGCAAACAAGCAGGGGGGTTTCTAGCCTGGCACATATTTGATGGGGGGGGTCTCTTATGAAATTTTGTTGCCCTTTAAAATAATTGGCTGATGCTGGGAGCCAAACCATAAACTTAACTTCTGCTTTCCTCCTGATTGGTGGTTGTTAGGAAGTGACGTGCCAGGGGCGGGTTTGTTAGAGAGTAACCTGGAGACTAGCGCCAGGGGCAGGTTTGTTGGGGAGTAATCTTGAAAGTGGTGCTAGATTGCAGGCTTGTTGGTTAACTCGAGTTCAGCCTTAAGAGTCAGAACCCAAGATCTAGTCTCTCAGTCTAGTGTGGAGAAAAGGCAAACGGGCGCCTTCCAAATACCACCATGCGTGGAAAGAACGCCTAAGTGCTGAAACCTGTCGAGAAGGTTGAAGCAGGAAACCTGGTGCGTACGGATGCACTAGGCAACAGGGGAACAAAGACATTTCAGAAGGCAGAACTGTTCTATGTGCTATTTGCTTATTAGTCTATTACATTGGAAATAGTATCTTATTTACAGTGATATGCTTAGACTATAAAAGTAGCTACCATACAGTAGATGCTCAATACATCTTTGGTAATACAGACACCATTGTAAGTGTTCTAGTGGATACTTTAGGATGAAGGAATTCCATCAGGAGAATGTTATAGCCCTTCCCTATGTTGGCATCCATAAAAGCATGTTCTATAGGTTGCATCTCGTGATTTTACCCCAGGCATGTTGAAACTGAATTTCTGTGGGTAAAAATGTGAATAAATGTATTTTTAGAAGCTCCTCCAAACAGTGCATAAGTGTGCTGATACTTTAGAATCATTGATCCAAAGCAAGGATATGGCAAGGATTTGGTTAGAATTGGGGCCTGAGCCAATGGTTGGGTGTCTAGACGGGAGATTCAATTACCTACAGGAGCCTGGGAAGGTTATCAATAGCCTCAGGGTGTAGGCCACACATTCATGGCTCAGCATAATAGGAAATGATTAGGTGGCAAGCCGTGTCTGAACTCATGAATAGGGCACAACAGTGTCTCCTGTTGGAAGGAAACACACCCCGGGTTCCAGGCTGATCTGTGACAATAATGTTTGTTTCCACCCCACAAAATGATATAACATTGTATCATCCTTAAATAACAGATGGAGAAACTGGGACACGTTAAACCAAAGCTTCCCAAGGTGCATAATTAGCAAGTTAAAGGTCTGTGCACAGCCAGACAATCTGCCTCCCCTGGCTACCGTGAACAATGTCTGTCCTTAGACTTGGCTGAGCTTGACAAGTTCGAAATTAAGAAAACTGGAAAGTCTTGGTCAGTAAACCTGTGGTAATAGATCCTTTGCTAGAAGGAGGCCTGTCTAGCAACTTTCAGAACCAAAGGAGATGAAATATGCTAAGATCCACCCCCCCTTTTTTAGACCCTTCCTGATTCCCTGTGTCTGCCTCTCTTTTGAAGATAGCTCATTCATGTCTATGACCTCAGGATGGTGTTCAGTGAAATTCAGGCTCCTCCTAAGCCCCAAAATGGTTCCCTGAAGTGGAAAATCAGCTCTGTCTTGTTCTTTGCCTTCACTCTTCAGCATCTACCACAAAGAAGACAGCAGCACCAAGCATAACAGACACACATGAGAGTCTTCATGGCTCACACCTCATCTGCTTCCATCTGTTTCTCTCTTTAGCCAGTCTGTTCAGGAAAACTACTGATAGGCCAACTTCTAACTAGTTTCCCTTCCTCATTAACACTCAAGATCTTTGGGTGGCTGCCTTAGAACACATTTTAAAAAAAAAAAGCTTGTTTTGTTTTATGTGTGTGAGTATTTGCCTGGTCCACATGCATACTTGGTCCCTACAGAGGCCAGAACAGGGTGTGTGAGATATCCTGGAACTGAAGTTACAGCCACCGTATGGGCACTGGGAATTGAGCCCAGGTGCTCTGAAGAGCAGCCAGTGCTGGTAAAAGATGAGTTGTCTCTCCAGCCCTAGAACCTTTTTGAACTATGAATGAAAACAACTTGCAACCCACATCATGGCTACTCAGGTTCACTTTAAAGCACCAGTCCCCAAAGTTCCCTTTTATGACAACTTGGGGAATAAAAACAAAGACGGTATTGGGGATGGGCTAGCTATGTATCTGGGACTCATACCAGGGGTTATCCAGAACTCCGGAAGCTCCTTCAATGTTGAACATGGGGATCTTAGAGAATATTCTTCCCATCTGTCGGTCATAGCAAAATTTAAGACAAAAAAAACTACAAAATTGATCTTGTTATAAAAGTTTAACCTGTGGAAAGTACCTCTCATTCCATTCCTTATCAATCAGTTGAGTCTTGTGATGAACTGTAAAACCTTATTCTCTCCCCCCCCCCCCGCACTTCCTAAGTAGCAAGTTCATGATGTTGACAGACATGTGTGCTATGAGAAAAATGTTTCTTCAAATGAGTTCTTGGCAAGACCTAGTCATGCCTAATATGCTGTAGTTTTAAGTAAAAACACAATGGCTCGATTAGCTTCCCTCGAATTGAGTTTGGTGGGTGGGTGGTTCTAATGGAATCAAGCCATAATAAATGAGGTAAAGGATGGGTGGGTATGGAGTTCAGCACTATATTTAAGGATAGGCACAAAACCAAAACCTGCCCAAAGTCCAAGCCAGGCCAACTTACAGCATGGAGACAGGAGTTGGGAACTAATCCCACCCCTAGTCATGAGCTTTTGGCAATTGTTAACTGCTAGGAGAAGAGAAAGCTTTCTCTATGAGTGTAGCTCTTGGTAAATTGACAATTCTCCACCAGGAGACCACACACACACACACACACACACACACACACACACACACACATCTTTGGCATCACAAATTGATCTTGAAGGGTTTAAGAAAAAAGAAAAAAAAACAAGACCTAAAGTTGGTGAAGGGGGCGTCTAGGAAGAGTATTAGGGTCAAGATAATGAAAACATTGCACACAACTCTCAAAAGATATTTTTAAAAGAAAATTTCATGGACTTTCACAGGCTGTTTTGTTTAAAATCTGAAGAAAAATATTGCTTATGGAAATCTTTTGGAAAATAAGTTAAAATAACAATTTAGAAGTTGGATTTAAGAGCTGATGACTATCTGGCTTAGATTTAAACAATCTCTTTTGTCCCGGAATTATGGATAATGGAGCCATTAGATCATGTTGAGTGGATAGAATTCTATCCGATCTTTGTAATCTCTTGCTTTTATAATATTTGAACAACACTTTAAGAAGAGATATTGTGTTAGTATATTATGTCAGATAACTCAGAAGATTGTTTACTAAACAAAAAATCAGAAAGACCGCATGAAGAACATTTACGTGTGTACAAGCAAATAACGGTCAGGAGAGACGACAGACAAGGTGAAGAGAGGGATCACGCTATGCAGAGGCCGTGGTCCACACATACTGGCTACTCTGTCTGTCTGGGTTTCCTTGGCATACTTTCAGGGGCAGACAGAGGTCTTCACACGGGAGGGCTTCAAGACACGCATTAGGTGTTCTTTCAAATGTTCTCCCCGTGAAACTTTTCTTATCTCGTGACATCTCTTACCCTGCTCCAACGGCAGAATGTGAACATCCTTTGAGCAACTCAGTGTGCCCTGCCTTACTTAATAAGTATTCGGAATGTAACTGATTTCAAGTGGGCAGAATTCTTCTTAGTTTTCTGTGACATACTGCCTTCTGATCGAGTGCACAGACAGCTGGAGGGATATGTTGAAACCCATCCTGCAGCGTCGTGTACGGAGTAGCTAAGGAGTGAGTTAACGCATATCCATTTGTTTCACCAAATCCAGCCAAGTGGATCAAAGAAAGCTATTCCAGTGTCAAAATGAATTTCTGAAAAAGAAGTGTTTGTATAAAAACATACGGCCAAACATTGAGAGCACCCACTACAAATCTGGCCAAAGCCGTAGAACAATTTCGCCCCCAATATCCCAAAGGAAATGTGTTTCTTACCCACTTATTTTGAATCACTTATAATTTTGCGCACAGCCTTACAATTATAAAATCCTAAAATTGCATATACTTCTTGGGTTTATACTTAGTTGGAATTATAGGAAAAAATGAAAATTGGGCAACTAAACCTAATATTCTTAAATATGCTTGTTCTCATATCCTGGGGGTCTGAATGGCTTTCATTCAGGTAACATTTTCCTCTGACATTCTCTGGGATCCTTCCTTTGAAAGAAATTGAAATTAACAATCTACTAATTACACCATTTAAACTCATTCCATCATTTGGAAGTCGATTTTCCAAATGTCTTTAGATGGTGCTCAAGTCAATGATTGCCAGAAATCACAGAAATAACTTTATACGACTAAAAATTCTGGGCTTTAATATATGTTCTATAATGCAAAATAAAAAAATACAGCCTTAAATTACATGGCATTGTTGATGTAATAGTAACTTTAATTCCACTTCTCATTGTGCAGCCATGCTTTCAGTTAAAATAAATTGACCAAATGTGATCTTTCTAAAAGATTGTATGTGTGGGGGGAGGCACATAGCATGTTGTGTGTGTGGATGTTAAAGAACAACCTTGTGTTCTCTCTCTCTCTCTCCCTCTCCCTCTCCCTCTCCCTCTCCCTCTCCCTCTCCCTCTCCCTCTCCCTCTCCCTCTCTCTCTCCCTCTCTCTCTCCCTCCTTCTCTCCCTCCTTCTCTCTCTTTCTCTTCCAATAATCAAACGTGGGTCACCAGCCAGGCACCTTCATCCACCGAGCCAGCTTGTCAGAGTAAATGTGATATTATTCACTGATGTTGAGAGCAGTAAAACCATAGATTTATTAGATATCGTCAGCTGGAATCTGCCTGCCTAATTGTATTCCTATAATATTTGTAAGTGGCTAATTCTAAGTGAGATGAAAGACACTCATTTATTAATGACAGTGTTCAGACATAAGGGTGTAGAATTCATTTTTTGTTTTCCAAGTTATTTTACTTCTATTGATGACATTCAAAACACTACCCCTTAAAAGAAACGAACTTTGTGCTGCAGAAAATGTGGCTCTCGGGTATTAATGAACTTCTAACTACAGACAACTGACCTAAATTCTAAGATTTGTCTATTTAGATGAGGATAGTAACTCCAATTCGACGGTATTAAATAAAATTCATAAAATCCCTTGTATGTGATGGTGAGGGATCCAAAATATAAAATAATAGCTAATGTTTATGGTATCTGGGTTTCTTTCTGTCATTAACTATGAATTCTGGGCAAGCCATCATGATCCCTGACTTGTATCTCCCCATGAGTGACAGAGGACATGGGCAATGCCCAGATCCTCATCTGCAGAATGTGGTGGCGAGGAATTAACAGGATGCTACATATGAATACGGAATACGATCACTCGTGTGCTATGTCATGACCCTAACTTGTAGATGAGGAAACTCACAGCAGCGAGCTGAAAGGAAACCACCATGTGTCCTGTTCCTTCCTGCTAGCAAATGATCGAGCTGGGACTTGAACCCAAAACTCCAGCTCCCAAACCAATGACCTAGTTCATTTTATGACACAGCTCCATCACACAGAACTCTTAAAGGCTTGCTTAGCATAGACCTGGATTAGTCCCAGAGCTTGGGATGAGGGGATATGGAAGTTTGCAGGAGAAAAGAGTTGGGACAGCTGCATATCAAACTATTTCTAATAGCACATCCAGCTATGACAGCATTTGACATTCACAAGGCAGTAGGCTTTTCTTTCCTCATGCATAGGTGTTTGCCCTGATTCCACACTATTCCATCCTTTGACATGTTTTCGCTAGGCACCCTTCTCCCCGTTCATACCACTCCAGTGTGGCTCTTTACCACAATTGCATAGAGCAAAGGACCTCAGCCTGGTACCTTCTTCCTCTGCCAACTTGTCCTCAGGGGCATCGCTCCTGGACTCTTCCAACTGTATCACTTCTCTAGTCATGCTCTGGAGCTAGCTCCCTCCAGCTGGAGAAGGGAGCTATGTGCCTCTTGTCTCAAATTCCATGTTCAGGAATTTTATGTGGATAGCTTGAAACTGTCCATTCTGGGTGTGTTTCTGCCCCTGAAGTCAACAGACGCTATAAACAAAGCCTCCTTTCCCCAAGAGAACCAAATCATTAAATGTCTCAGGGCACAGATCTGATCTGATGTAGTGATTCCTCATGGGACCCTGCACAGTCTCTGGCAAAGAGAGCACTCAATATGTATTTTCTTGAAAAATGAGATTCAGTCTCTTTTCTCTGCAAAGAACTGCCATGTGTCATCTGGTACAGTTCACATACTCACTGTGGCCTGGCCTTCTGGATCTCTCTCATTCCACCCTTCCTTACAAAGTCAATAGCACTTTCCTCATCTCTAAGAACATGTTCCACAAAAGCTGGTACTATCAGCCTGGAGTGGCAGAACCTATGATCAGGCCCCCACCCCAGACTTAGCTCACACTCCCTCCCTATAAAACTTCACTCTCCTTCTGACTTTCTAAATTCTCCTGCTTCTCAGACCCACATAAAGTTCCAGCTTTTTCATGCTGCCCATTGTTCTAAGACCTTCTGAGCCCTGTGTGGCTGGCTGGTTCATTCATTTGAGGTTTAGTTATTTTGTACTCTTTCGTAACTTTAATTTTTTTCAAATCCTATTTTTAATTATGGTTCTTAAAGGCTTTAACCTTCCTTGTAACCCACCACCCACCAGAGCTAGTGGGGGAAAAGGATACAAGGGAAGTGAACTTGTTTAGAAAGGTTCTTTGGAACAACTCCCATCTGTGTTGTCTGGAAATGAGCAGTTCAGCTCACAGGTTAGCAGGCAGGGGCAATTGGATCTACTCTCAAACACTTCATGGATATGCCAACAATCCAGTTTGATAGAGTGGGGTTAGCAACAGAAGTGCACAACCTAGCAGAGACAACTAGGCATCAGCCTTGGTTCTAGTCAACAGGAGGGAGCAGGAGGGACACCAGAATTTCTCAGGCTGTGTCTCTCTCAGGGAAATGAAAATCAGGGAAAATGTGAGACCCAAAAGCGTTGCACAGCCAGCTGTATCAGCAAGCCAAGCTCTGTCTCCGTCACTCTGTGGAGTCCTGTTTCTACCGTCCATACATCAGTGTCCTCCATGTGCCTCGCCTCAGCAGGAGCAACCAATCAGCCCGAGTCCTTGGAAGTAGCAGCAAACTGCAGCACACCACCAGAAGTTTCTTGGTGCATTTCTCTCTATGGTGTCCCAACAAACGCAGCTCAACTACACAATGTAAGGCGGACCAACACATGCTTGTCATCAGCAAAGCATCCTTCATCACGTGTCCTTCCATGTTCTTTCTTTAGCAGAACATCCTCTCTCCTGTGTCTGCTTTAGTGAAACGTTTCTTCACGAGTCTGCCTTAGCCTTTCACCTGTGTCCACTTCAATGAAATATTACTTCACATGTTTGCCCCAGCAAAACACCATCCAACTGACTTTCCAGAGAACCTTTAAGTTTCCACTTCATTGTTTCTTGCCTGTTAATTTCATGTCTGCGCCTTGTCAAAGACTCCTTGAAAATGATGTCTACATAGCTTTCTTGTTTCTGTTTCAGACACCAAGCAATACACATTAGGACCGTGAAGTTCTTCCAGCCCAAGGTTTCCAAACACTCCCTTACAGTCTGGCAAAATCTTTCTTCTCAGGATAAGTCTCTTTTGATGCAGTTGTGTTAGGCCCTTTCCTGAACCCATGGGCATCATATCATGATACGTTAAAGTCTCCTGACCTCTGCTCCTACAGGTTCATGGGCAATCAGTCACAGGCAGCCAAAGTCACCAGGATGGAGTCTCCCAGGTCCTTATCTTCCCTCAGAATACAATACTTCTAAGTGAAATCATGTTTTCTATATTAAACCATGAAAATATAACATAGGGAGAAATTTGGATAGATGATATCCATGGTGTCATGTACACCAAACATAGACTTTCAAACTAATAATTGTTAAAGCATGCAAAGGGGCCATAAAACAAGCTTGCAGGGGTTTTCTTCATTTTTTCCTCATTTTTAATCAATATTTTATTTATTTACATTTCAGATGCTATCCCCTTTCCCCATCCTCCCCATTAACCCCCCTATCCCATCCTTCCTCTTCCTTTGTTTTGCTTTTATGCCATTTAAATTACATGCGAGTATTAAGGTCAGTTCTAGGTTGAGGAACTAGCAATACAATAGATGCAAATAGTCAAGGAACAAGCAAAACAATAAACCCAGATAGTCAAAGAACAAGCAGGACAATAAACAGACTCCCATGATCACTGTTTCTAAAGGCTTATCAGGATAACCAAGATATCTCAGCATACTTCCCTGTTCTAGCCCAAAGCCATTTTCATGCCTGAAGCCTACTTCTTTGTTCTGACTTAAGATTTAGATTCCTGACTGTAATTACTTCTTTATTCTAGCCTAATACTTAGATTTCTGCCTGAAATTACTTCTTTGTTCTAGCCTAATGTCAGATTCCTGCCTGAAGCTCATTTTCTTGTCCTTGGCCTATGTTAGATTCCTGTCAGGCAGCCCCAAAAGCTCTCCACATCACCCCCTTTTTTTATTGCATAAAACAGACTGAGCCTGTCTTAGGTCATTCTGACAAGAATGCCTTCCTTACTTATCGTGGAAAAAAGCAATGCACTTATGTCTTAGGTTGGTAAGGCTTTGTGCAGAATCTTACTCATCCTTGGCTTGCCACCCTGTTAAATTAATAACTCTGTCTGGTGGTCCATTTTCACTTTGAAGTCATGTACTTTGGCTGCTAATATGTTGATGTTGTTAGAGACAAGCTTTAACACGATGGGCAGGAATGTGTGCAGCTTTTTGATGTAAGAATTTGATAGTATTAAATATTATATTTATTGTTTATTTATATCATTTTTGTTGTTTTCAGCATGGATGTGGCTGTGCATGTGCATGTGTGAATGCCTCCTCCTCCTCCTCAAAGCGTTCTTAGGCTGCTGCTGAGGCCTTCTGCATCAGGGGTTCTCAACTTACGGTTCACGACCCCTTTGGAGTCAAAAGGCCCTTTCACAAAGGCCTTGTATGAAATACCCAGCATATCATCAGATACTTATATTATGAGTCATAATAGTAGCAAAATTATAGTTATGAAATAGCAATGGAAATAAATTTATGGTGGCAGGTCATCATACCATGAGGAACTGTATTAAAGAATCTCAGCATTAAGAAGGCTACAAACCACTACTCCATATCCTTTGCTGATAAAATGACCTTTATTTATGAAATAATTGCAGTGCTTAAACACAGTTGTTAATGAGATACTTTAAATACGAAATTGAGATTGGTAATTTAATAATTCTCTACCTCCGTTCTCACCAACCTTAACTATATCTGCATACAATCTTAGGGCATGTAGGCTGCTGGCCCTGCTGGACTACTGAAACTAAATTACGACAGATTGTCTTATAAAAATCATCCAAATGTATCTGCATGTAGTTCTAGAGACTGAAAACTCCAAAGTCAAAGAAACTAGATCATCCATGTCTGGTGAGGCTACTCTTTGCACCTAGGAGGGAATCTCCAGATATGTCTCCATCTGGAAAAGGGAGGAAAGCTGTCTCCTAAGGGGTGTGAGTACATTTTGCCATCATTTATAAGGACAAAAATTCCTTCAATGGGATCCCTCAAAACTCAGTCACTTCCCCAAAGGCCACACTTTGAAATATGACTACAGTGAAGGATTACGTTTCAGCATGAGTTTTGCGGGGAGAGAGTTAAACTGTAGCAATAAATGAATATATCTGCAGTAAATGGTTGACTCGGGCCTGAGCTCTCCAAACACTGGACAACCCAAAGATTTTTTGGAACAGACTCTTAACAGACTCCCGAAAGGTGACGTTGAAAGTCCATGGGATGTCCTGCTCCATGGATTCTTCTAGTCCATACTTGAAGTGTGCAGGTTATTGCTGGAAGCAACATGGTCTATGGTAAATTCCTGGTTTAGTTCACCTAGAACCTAGGCCATATTCTATCCACAAGACTGGGAAAAACTGGAGGCTGAATAAGTAATGTGATGGGAGGTGCTCCATGCTTACACATGGACACTGAAGTCAAAGCGAGCCTTTGTGGATGGCCACACGTCACACATTCCTGTGAGAATTAAGCACTACTTTTCTCCCCACAGTGGAGGGCAAGCACCCCACCACCCCCGAGCCCCACTCACTCCACCCCCATCCCCCGCTCCCTCCAGCCCTACTCGATCCGGCCCAGAGTACACTGTAGCTGTCTTCAGACACCCATAGGAGGGCATCAGATCTCATCACAGATGGTTGTGAACCATCATGTGGTTGCTGGGATTTGAACTCATGACCTCCAGAAGAGGAGTCGGTGCTTTTAACCACTGAGCCATCTCACCAGCCCATTTTTAGTTCTTTTAGTTTGTATCATTTGCTAAGTAAACAAACCCAGACATAACTCGGACTACAAGGCAATACAGGACAAAGCATTCAGCCATACAGGCTGTCCAACTGGCTAGGCAGGATGTAGCAGTGGCACCTCTGGAGGAATATGGCACAGTAGGCTTACTCTGAATCTAAGTGTTACTGGAATTTTGGTCATCTGAGAAAGGACCTAACTAAGGTTCAATGTGTGGTTTGTAGCTGGAATCATTCCTCCCTGTGATATGCCAGCGATAGAGATGTTATATTCAGCTTGCTAAAAAACCCAGAAGATACGAAGATGGATGAAGTATTTGTTTCTGATGGAGCTGGAGAGAAGCTCAGTGGTTAAGGACATTTTCTGTTTGTGCCAAGAAGTATCCAGTTCACAACCATTAGTAACTTCAGTTCCATGGGGTCTGACGCCCTCTTCTGGCCTTCCTGGTTACTGCACCCATGTGGTGCACACACACACACACACACACACACACACACACACATACACACACATACATACATATGGGTAAAATTCTCATATACATAAAATAAAAACAATAAATAGATTTTTAAAATATTCAGTTTCTACTCTCATATGGCATACCATCTTCTAAAAGAGAAAGGCTGGCTACCTGTCAGCTACCACTGACAATAACACAAAGCACACTTAAACCCAGACACACAAATCTCACTCTAAAACCTGACATCTGACAGGCGACTTTCCCTTAGGACAATCCATCAAACTCCTCATCTTCTCTTACCAAGAGGCAGAAAATTCAGGAGCCCTAGAAGCCAGGTGGGAGCATTTGACTCCCAGGTTTTAGTGACTAAATTCTCAGGTGTACAGCATGTGGGCAGCAATGACAGCACCTGTTTGGACAGGTTTGAAGAGGCTCAAAGTGGGACACCCTGTGGATATGCTCAGTATAAGACCAGGCGTAACACGAGTTCCCGATTACATCTATTCATAATTCAGAAGGGACTTCAAATATCACCCCATCATCTTTATCATGTAAATCATGCCTTTATACATCAGGAGACATTGTTGTCTGGTCTCATCATAGGCTAACATGAAGCAAAGAAGACATGGAGACCAATCTGTGTCATCCACACTGCCTTTCTTACCATCAATAAAACAAAACCTTCCTTGTACAACATTACTGTTCCTCGGAAATTGTAAAGCGCACAAGTTAACTTCACACACGTAACCAATTGCAAATGTTTTCTTAGTGTTTAACAGGTGAGGAAAAGATGGCAGAGTTTGAAATCAGTGTGGGGAAAGGCTTCAGTGACAAACTCAGTTCGCCTCAACCGACTCAGACAACTTCAAAAGAAACTGGGGATTTCAGCAGCTCCCAAACAGAACAAATTAAAAATCTCACGTTAACCTCACAGTTGTATTCTGTAGCCCAGGCAGATGACAGAATGAATGTCCGGTGACATTTAGTTGCCCATCTTTGATAGGCGTAAGGTGCTTGTCATTTTGTGTACGGTCTGTGGGTAACAGCCTGGAGCAAAGGAGAGGCACCCACCTCCATTGCTTGTCTTTATTCTAACTTAATAGAGAAGCAGGAACATGGTCCCATAGCTATGTCTGTGCATGGCAGACATCTTAAAGCGACAACAGGCCTGTCACATGCTGAGATACATGGACGTAAATGCTATTTCAATGCAACTCTTACCTTTTACCATGTTGTGGTTTGAGAACAGGTGTTTGTTGTTGTTTCTGTTTTGATTTTGTAAAAAAACATACCCAGGATCATAATAGCTTACTGGCAACAATCAAATTTAATTATAATCTCTTCTTACCTGAAAGAGGAACCAAAGGTTTAAACGTGTATTGTTTTGTTTATTTGCTGTGACCATTTGGAAATGTTTTTCAAATCCATCTTTACTGGCTTTACTTGAATTTAGTAGAATATGCTAGGACAAGCTGTCCTACGTAACTTTCAGAAATTATGAGCAAGGGCCAGCAAGATGGCTCCGCGGACTCTAGCACTTGCTGCCAAGGACACAGCAGCTACGGTTACCTGCACAAAACTTGCACATAACTGAACTTACCCACACACTGTTATGCAAAGCAGAGGGGCTTACGGGACCCTGCCCCTCTCTGATGACTTATATACAGTTCACAATTGTTGAGATGGGTACATTTTCTTCAGTGGCATAGCCACCCATATGGTGCCCTTGCTTCCTGTAAACGACCCTGATGAAATGTCCTAGGTCTCACAGGAAAGACATAAAAGCAGGAGGGGACCAGTTGGGTAGAGAGAGAGGATCAGCAGGAGTGGGAGTCAGAGATAGCAACCAGGACCTAGGACAAGTGCATAGGATCAAAGTGCACTGTGTGTGTGCCTGTGTGCGTGTGAAAGCATCATAACAAGATCTCTTATTATGCATAATTAATAATTCTAATAAAATTAGTTCATAGAAAGGAGTGTATTCAGTCAGAGGATAATAGATGTGTGTGTCTCAAGGTGAATGGTGCAAGAATTTGTTAGTTTGTTGGTTTTTAAGTGTTTCTATATTTTATAAATCAATACTTACATAAACACAAAATATTGTATGTCCCTGTGGCTTTCTCAAGTACCCTCAGTGCTATTTATCCCTCTTCTCCCTCTGTATTGCCTTCTCTTTCTCCTCCCTAATTAAAGACACTCCATTTCCCTCCCTATGCTACCCGTGTCTTACTATTCCCTCCTCTAGAGCTTACCTGCCACAGTCCCTTTAACTTTCCTAGTTTCTGCTGTTAGCTATAACATTTATGAACCGCAGCAATGACCATCCCGGAAAGAGATCACTTATAGTGCAATACTAGCATTTACATCTTGGGAATAACCAACAGCTGTATAAGTGGGCTCAGAACCCACTCACTAGGAGAGAGTTGATGGCTGGTTCTACACACCTAGCCCACTAGTCATGGCTCATGACATCACAGATGGAGGAGGAGATCCTACAACTGCCACTTTCCTAAATCAGTGTCATTCCCCACTGTATTCTAAATACCTATCTTTATATCCATGGCTCAGTGTAGCTAGCTTCCATCCCTCATCAACAACAATTATTTTGCAACAGATGGAGGAAGCCTCAGGAATCCACACTGGTTAAAACATAGAAAGCAACTAGCTATGGGATGACCCATTCCAATAGAACCTCTCCATACATCCAAGGCTCTGGGAACACCATGGAAGAGCGGGTGGGAAGAGCAAGAGGATCAGAATACCTGGGCCAAGATTGTGTCTTTTCTATATGACAGGGAAGCCGTACCCGTGAGATCTCAACACTGTGGCTACGTGAACAAGGGCATGCACAGTGACAACACCGGGTAACATGCCAGTGAGAATGGGGGTAATCTCGGAAGACACCATCTCCAGATGAAGAACTGTAAGTGATACCAACAGTTGCTAAGAAAGGGAGAACTTGTATTCTTGAGGGACAAACCCCCTGATAGGTTATTTAATCTCAAATTGTCAGCCCAAAACACCTACATAAAAGCAACACTAAATGGATTGAATGAGACATATATCCTATTGCCGTGAAAAGCTATGGACTTCACCCTCTATCTTCTTACCATGGTGTGTGTGTGTGTGTGTGTGTGTGTGTGTGTAACAAAAATAATTAGGGAAGATGTCATAAATTTAAGAGGTAGAGAGCCATGCATGGGAGGAACTTGGGGAAGAGAGAGAGTGAAAACAATGTTCTTATGCATGAACATACTCAAAAATTATTATTTTATTTTAAATAGAAGTACTTATGGGTCTGGGGATGCAGCTTAGAAGTAGAGCATTTGCCTAGCACGTGTAAGGTTCAAGTCCTAGTCCCACACCGTACACACATACACAAAATTGTATTCATAGGAGGAAAAAAAGGAAGGAACTGGTTTCTTTGTTTTATAATGTGTGTTCTATATTTGCATACCTAACAGAGTATTTTGGCCACAGTTTTTCATTAAAAAGTTGCTGACCTTTGGAAAAAAATAAAGACAAAAAATAGAATGAAAAGGCTTACCTAAGTGTGGAGGAAGGAAAAATCAGAAAGGAGAATATAAAATGCAAGAAAATAATAGATATTTAAGCTATACATGCCTATGATTTATGCTCATACAAGTGTTCCAAGTCCTTAAATTAGAATTCAGAGATTATGAGGATGAATTAAATAACAGCTCTTTCCTTGCCTGTGTTATCTCATCAAATGCAGGAGCGTGCATTGTAAATTCATTTTATTTATTTGTATTTGCGTGTGTGCGCGCGCGCGTGCGATTCCGGTATCTATGGCAAACGTGAGTGGGTGCGAGTCCCCGTATGGCACGGTGCTCATATGAACATCAGGGGACAGCTGTTAGGAGTCTGCTTCTACTGTTGTTTCTGGGGATGGAATTCATATCCGAAAACTTCACAGGAAGTATTTTACATGCCATGCCGAGCCATCTTGTGGCCCATGAGTCAGGATGAGAAACAGAACCTCGTTATGAAACTCTTTTTAAACAGAATTCAAATAGGTACTTCTGAGAGTGACTGGATACTGAGTCACGAAGATGCCACGGGTGCAGCCAGTGTTATAGATCACTGCTCTCACGCCTTCTTATTAGCCTCCCCCTGCCATGGCTTAGCCTCTCTGTGTAAACATTCTCAATTGCCTTTCTTCCTCAGTAGTCTTCCTTCTCCCTGTAATTTCCTCTCCCATCCCTTATTCCCCATCAAGACTTAAAAAAAAAAAAATGTAACCTGCTCTTTTGTCTCTAATTTTCCAATTTGCATTTTCTCTTCCAGCCCCAGCGATCTGTTTCCAACCACACCATTCCATTCAAAGCGCGCTTTCAGGAAGGTCACCAATGAATTCCAAGCTGCCAGATGCAGTGTGTGCTTTTTTTTTTCAACTTCATGATGCGGGACTTGTGTGCATCCTTTACCGCCCACTGACTCGCTCAGCTTCTTGGACCTTTGCAGCCTTGGCGATGATCTGCTTTGGATTTTTACCATCATGCTTTGCGGCCTTGATGATGATCAGCTCTGGATTTCTACCGTCATGCTTCTGCCGGCTGGACCCTTCTTGCTGTATTTCATATCTTTCTTGCAAGAGTCCAAGGAGGATCTAGACTACAGCTGAGTGAAGTTCCAAAAAGCTAAAAGCCTTGCAGGAAAGAACAAACAAACAAACAAACAAACCTAACTAAAGAAATATGCTTTTAGGATTCTTTGATTATATTTTTAAATCAATTCCACGTTCCACTGTAACAAGTGTAATTTTTTACTTAGTATTCTGTGCATCTACGTATATGCTAAAGCATTGCATTGTACTGTTAAATAGTGCCTCTCATTTTGTTCTACTGTCAAAACTTTAAAAAGTCTAAAAACTTACATTGGAAGTTATGATTTAATAAATTAGCCTGACACTGAATTAAATGAAATCGCTCCCGACCCCTTCTCCACAGTCTGGAGCGTCTTCTGCTGTTTTAAACACATCGTGACTTATATTGTCAATCTTAAACATCTCAGGAAAAGAAATGAGAATTTCAGCCTCTCGTCTTTTGATAATATATGAAATACCTTTTTTTCTTAAAACAAAAAAACAAAGGTTAATATGATGTACATTACACTCCCTCTTGCTCTTCAAAGGCCACCCAGCCAATCCGAGGGTATCAACTTCGTACATTACCCAGACTCTTCTAGATGCACGCCACAATTGGCCCTTTCTGTACAGAAAACAAGAACTTAATTGTATTCTCCACCTAACAGCCTGAAGCCTCCCCGCCACCCGCAGTCACTTTGAACTGACTTAAACTGCATGTAAATGCTCAAGTCGGCAAGGAAGGGGAGCACCCGCTCAAGTCGGCAAAGAAAGGAAGCACCCCGAACATGGGCCAGGAAACTGACTCAGGAGAGAGCGTGAGGACTTTTCTAAGTATCAGGTCGTTTTTAAATCGTTGCCTGGAAGTCCTTGGATCTGTCAATCACTCGCTTTGGCTTAGAAGAGCATTGAGAATTGTACATCTTAAAGTCGAAATACCTCAAACTAAGCAGCAGACGTCCTATGCAAATAACCACCTATAAACTTAATGTATATGATTCTAGTAAATGCCCGGAAAGCAGTATTTACAATCAAGTTAAGCAAACTTACAAAATGGAAAAATATGTGCTGGATTCACCCAAACAAATCATTTGGGCTATTTGTCTACAGATTATAGTCTCTCTGATGGACCGTTACAGGCTCATGTCACAAATTGGAGCTTACAGAGTCATAGTCTGGCCCACCACATAATTAGAGAACATCTTACTCTCTCCAATTTAACATTTTAAAATCTTTCTACAGTTTGAAAACATTGTCTAGTAAAAATTATAAATGTTTAATGTATCTTTGTGTGTGTGTTTGTGTGTGTGTGTGTGTGGCATGTACAACATGTGTGTGTGTGACCATTTATGTTTGTGAATTTAGATACACGTGCAGGTCTAAGGGCAACGTTGCAGTCTTGCCAGCACCCCAGAGTCAATGTCTGTTTGTTGTTTTCTGCTGTAAAGGCCATGCTAACTGGCCCAGCGCTCCTGCAGATTCTCTGATTTTTGTCTCATCCTCCTACAGCAGCTCTGGGGTGACAGATGCTACAACATTTGGTTTGTATGTAGGTTCGGGGGATTGGAACTCAAGTTCACAAGATATACGGCACGGCAAGCCCCTCTCCCCACTGAACCATATACTCGGCCCCTCCCTCATATCACACTCTTTATGTAGTTTTACTTCACCTCTAATCCTTAAAATGACCCCTTCATCGAGTAAATGTCATTGGTCAAAGAGGGGTTCTATGCAGGAAAACACAGTTAACGAGGAAAAAAGGCATAACTCCAATTCTTAAGTAAATGTTCGTGTTTTAAAGGATATGAATTATTAAATTAAAATGGAATGTGTAACCCATTTCTTGTACTTCAACATTAAGTAAAAGCCATTGTCATAAAGAATTCTCTCTTGCTACGTAAAAAGACTGGCTGATATTCGGGTAAACCGAAATAATGGTCAAAAAAATCCACAGACGCACGAGCACCGGCTGGAGCACACTTCAGTTCAGATGAGTCTTCGCCGAGAAAGGGGTTTTGTGTGAATGCTGGTGGCTTCTTCAAAGAGTCTCATTCATACTGCCAGGATAAAGGCAGAGTAAAGGATGCTGTAATGCCGAACGTAATCTGATTGAGGTAAATGAGCATTTCGGGAGGTGTTTTGATGTCTGTTCCCCATTAACGACAGAACAAAGCCAAGGAGCGGCTCTTGCCTCTGCCTCCCACGCACCTCGGCTCACCCCTGTCAATCTTAACCACAACAGATCTTCCTATTAACCAGCTTGAACAGAAGTGTTCCGCCATGCATGTAACCGTAGCTTCGGGCAAAAAAAAATTTTTTCCGAGTACCTAGCAGAATTAATAAAAAGAAGAATTGGATATGGCAGGAGAGAAATTAAACCATGGTATCATTGACTCACCCTGGACTGGACTTATTTCCATCCTAGATTTTTTTGTCTGGCTTTTACCAACATATAGAGTGGTCTAAATTTACTTTGGGTTCTCTTTCAACCCGAATGCTCTCTCCTCCGCTGTCTTCCCAGTAACGGAGCACAACACCCTCGGAGGCAAATCTCTGTTTCCTATTAAACTTGACTAAGTTCTCAGTGTCCTCTGGCCCTTTCAAAGTGGCTGAGTTGAAGTAATTGTAGTAAGTCCCTTCTAATAAGGACAGATATAAAATCCGAAGCCACCCACATCCCACAGGAAAGTAGATGCATTTTAGCAATAATTTGGACAACAGAAAGATAATCTTTCTGTTCATAGGCAGAAAAAAGGGGGGACATTCTGAGACTAGATGAAGCCGGAATATCCCCCTCCCTCCGAGGCTTCAGAGTCAAGGACCGGAGTCAAGGATGTGAGCTCCTCTGTTACTATATGTCTCTGTTTTATGTGTTTCCTCAGACAAGATGGGCAACTTAATCTTCTTAAGTCTTGGGCTCATCAATTGTGACTTTTATAAAAATGTCTAATTCACCACTGTCTTTGTCCTAAACGTGAAAGGCACCATGAAATGAAAGCACCCACCCCCACCTTGCTATTAGCTCTGTTCTGTTCCAAGCATTCCTGTGATCATCGTCGAGATCTACCAGTCAGGACAATTCATTTTGTTTTGTTTTAACCTGTGAGTAGATTCTTTTCTGCTGCCCTGAAAAAAAAAATCTCGCAGCTTTAACTCTTTTGAGTTGATAACATTTGCCTAATGAACTACATGTGATCAGATTCTTTAGCGTTAACAACCAGGCCAAAAAAAGAAAGAAAAGAAAAAGCAAGACCTTGGCATGTGGCCAGGCTGTCATCACTGGCTTATATGAAAAAGAAGACAGTTGGACTTCCAGATAATCCAAGAGGAAAAATATATACATGGTCCATATGCCAAGCAGGCATCGAAGAAATGAATGTGTTCTGATGATAATAGCAAGCTGTGGGAGAGAAGGAAGAAGCAGAGGATCTTCCACTTCCCAGGGATGCTGTACAGAAGACAGAAAGTAAACTGAAAGAGAAGTTGGCCAAGTCCCAAGTTATAAAGGTAGGATCAGGAAGAGTGGCCAAATCTCAGCAGTAGCCAATGATTACCACTGGTGTTTAACTGCCATGAAGGTCAAGGGTTGCAACTTCTATATCAACAGTTATTGACAATGTATAATTAATACAAAAAAAAAAACTCTGAAAACCATTTCCACACTTAACTAGTCTGAATGCTAGTTTCTTTGGCAATCACAAAGCAAAAGGGCTGGTGAGCTAATGGCCACACAGCCCTAGACAAACTGAAAATGGAGTCCTTTTAATGGGCTTGCGTGACCCTCACAGAGACAAAGCTGACTTTATCTCTGAGAAAAACTGTCATCTATGGAGTATACTCCTGTAATGGTTTCAAATCTCTAATCATTGTACACATCCATCGGCTTGTCTTATTCTTAAGGTGTGTTCTTATGAGTAAAGGCGATGGCTTGCTGGGTTAAGTGTTTGCCCTGCAAGCTCTTATGTAAAATGTCTAGCAACTTGGTGGCTTGCTATAATCCTGGCAGAGGGATTCTAAGAGGCAGCAATGGGGAACCTCGGACCAAACTGGACTGTGTAAGCAAGTTAGATGAGCAAGCCAGTACATCACTTATTAAAGACCAGATAGTGAAATCAATTACAATTGATGTTGGAGGGTACACCCCACTGTGGACGATACTGTCTCTACACAACTGGGTCTGTGCTGTAGAAGAAAGCTTGCTGAATGAGCCCATAGCAGGATTCCTCTGTGGTTTCTGCTTTGGTTCCTACCTTGAGTTCCTAGCCTGACTTCCCTCAGTGATAGATTGTGACCTGAAGCATATGATGAGGTAAACCCTTTCTTCCCCGGATGCTTTTAGTCCTGGTTTTTATAACAGCAACAGAAACAGAAAGCACACACGCTTATTACTTTTCCCTCTGACTGACAGGATGAGACATGATTTTATTTTTGGAGTTTTAGCTTTGAGATGTCTGAGAAAGATGGAAGATGAGAGAATGCATCTATGAAAGCCAGTGGAGGAGAGATTCATAATAATTAAAAACAGACTTTATTAATTCTGGAGACAGGAATGGAGAAATGCCTCTCAGAATCCATGAATGAAGGGAAAGATACTGGAGACAGCAAGAAACAACGACATGCAGAAGCAAGAAAACATGGTCTAAGCCGTGTAGTTTCCTGAGGGAGGAGGGACCTTTCAAGCTGTTTCCAAATAGCAAATAGCAAATCTAATGAAGCCAAAGCCCTTGTAACCCTCAAACACCATTGCAGGTTGTGGTAGACAGTGGTTCCTCCATCAGACAGACAACAGTGGAGAGACTTTCATGTTGTCACATGGCATAATTCAGAGGATAGCAATAAGGCACCATCTTGAGACAGTCTCTTGGGATAAACTAATTACTTAGGGGCCCAGGTCAGGAAATATCCATAGATTAGGGTGCTTCCGTGTGGTCTGCTACAACCCTCAGTGTACAAAGCTAGACTGAAAAATCATCCAGCAGTTTGGTAGCTCTGAATCCAGCACGGAGACCAAACTTTAAGATCACTTAATCTGTTGCGCTGCTATTGAGCCTTACAACTCTGAAGTTCCAGAGGTGTACATGGCACCCACAGAGCAGCCTCTCAGTAAGGCGCGTAATACTCAAGATGCCTTACAAGTAGAAAAGCAGAGTATGTGACTACATAGATCACAGTGGCATGGCTACGTCACACATGCTCAGTGCTCCTAGGAAACAATTCCTCAGCTAAACGCAGCCATCCCATGAAGTGTAGTCTTAGAAGGTAAGTATAGCTGCAGAGGCCCCTGATACACAAACAAGGAAGACAGTCCCTGTGAAGATAGCTGTGGTAAACTTCAGGCACTTGTCCAACACAGACTCAGCCATGGTACACAGCAAAGAAAGCACAGGAGTCTACAAAAGTGTCATATAGTATAATATTGGCTATTTGTTTGTGTATATATATATATATATATATATATATATATATATATATATCTCCTATTCCTAGTTCCTTCCAGGATTTTATGGAGGAATATTGAACTTTGTCAAAGGCCTTTTCTGCCTCTATCAAAGAGTTGTGTTTGTATCTCAAGGGAGGAGGGGCAATTAGCACACTCACTCACAGAGACGCCAATCTGATGATGAACCCAGAGCAACTTGAAAACTCTGGACTTGTAGACTCGAGCTATGCAACTACTAGCCAAAGAATGGAACTACTAGCCTCCAGGAGTGGAAGAGACAGTGAGCACAACATCTTGAGATTCTGGAGGCAGCCCAGTCCCGCTGACATCTGTATTCCAGGCCGTTAAAACTGAATGCAGAGTTAACGCCTCCAGAAAAGGAAGAGAATAAAGTTCTGGGTGGTTTGTTTTTTTTTTAATTAGGTTATCTTGTTTGTTAATAATTTGTTATAGCAACCACAGGAAACTAATAAAGTAGATTACTCATGACATCATTCAATACACACACACACACAATACATACATACATACACACACAATACATACACACACACACAATACATACACACACACACACACACACACACACACACACACACACGGAGAGGAGAATGGAAGCTATTTGGACAATCTCCCTGATAAACTGTGGGAAGACAGGGCTTTTGCATGGCTAGTCTTTCTTTACTGTTCAGTATCCCAGGTAGAACATCTGAGGCAGAAATTGATTTAAAGAGTTTTTTCCTTAAGCAATCGACGATCGACTTTAGATTGAGAATTCTGGACTTTTCTAAGGCTGAGGAAGTGCCTTTGTTTCAAAGCCACACTGCCCATTCCTATTCTTCCTTTAGCGAAGTTGAATAGAATGGAAGACATTTTCTTCTCCCACCCCAAGCCTGTGAGTACCACCTTTAGGAAATACTCAGCACTAACTAACACTCAGCCATAGACATGCACAACCAACCAGTTCTTGCCAACCGTGTTAAAGCATCAAGTTTGGTTTTTGTTTTGTTTTGTTTCAAATTACCACTTGTATAAAAATGTACATGAGGCAAATAAATATGAAAGGATTTTATTCTTTTTACTAAACAAGATTTAATTAAAAGCTTTATGAGGAGAGGCGCTATCGTCGAGCCAGAGGAGAAGAACACGGAAACGGAAGAGGTGAGAACAGGGAGGCACCTAGGACCAAGCACAGCAGAGCCGGAGAGAAACTGTTCCGACACGCTTGACTGGAGAAAACAAAGTCATGAGTGCTGGAGAGAGGGATTTCCCCCCGCAGAGGCGCCTTGGGCCTGAGGTGTGGTCATTCTCTCCTGGTTTTTATTACTTAAATGGCAAAGTGGAAAGCGTGCTGTGTCTTTAAGAGCGCAAATAGAAGGTGTGACCTTAAAAGTTTGATTTCAGGGTTTTTGGAATACCGACCATTTCATGACTTTAGATGCTCCGTTAAGCTGTCTAAGTGTCTTGAACAAGGAAGAACGTGTTAAGAAGACACATAATGATGCTACTTTTAGTCTGGCCATTTGATCCAAGTATTTCCTTTGGGCAGAAACTTCTGACCAGAATTCCATCTGAGAGATGTCCTACTGTCTCTTTGATCAGATTTACAACTCTTCAGTCTGAGTACTATTATCATCAAAACAGACACAGCGACACGTGATGAAAGAGAGCATACGTCATGATGCACGTCATGATTACGTCATTACGCAGTGCAGGTGTCGGCGCTCCATGAGAGGACACTCATCACTCCGTTAGCACAAATCCAAAGTAGAGTTTCCAAAACCCACTAACATTCATCCTAGGAAGACTTTTCAGACCTATGCTAACAATTCTGACTATCTGTCGCTTGATTGACTCTATAATAGATTATAAAGCTTTTTAAACGCTTCAGTAGCTCACACACAACTTAGTTGATTATAGTGAGATTTTATGCGACATCTAAGAAACTTATGTTCATGAGTTGGGTTCTTTTATCAGGTTTTAGACGGAGTGCAAGAATGCCCTTAGCTCTTACATTCGGCAGCCATTGCAAGAGCTATACTAAAGCCCGGTCCATTCTTAGAGAACATAGCTCCGCCAGTGCTGGGTCAGGACTTTGAGGTAGGAGTGGTGGGATACTGGAATGAGGTTGCCTTGAATATTTTTCTCTTATGTTTTATAGCTGTCATGTCAAGACAACCCTTGTGACTATCTTACCTTTAACTGTTTCTTCTATCCAAGTATCTTGTGGTCTGACTTGATTGAAATGTGCAAAACTGCGTGTTTTCTTTTTAGATGTTAAGTCATTGTGTAAACGTCGTTTTCCTCTAAACAAAATAAGTAGAATGCATGTATTCTGAGATTCAAAAGAAATTTAATTAGCAAAGACAAAAGCCCCTCCTCTTTGTTTGAAAGCTGAAATTTTTTCGTGTGTGTGTGTGTGTGTGTGTGTGATGTGTGTATTTAAGTGGAGGCCCCTCAATGGTATTCAACACTCAATAAGAACACTCTTGGTTAGACCCATCAGCTCTGGGCACATCATTAAGTTTCAGGATGATTGGTGATTAACAAATGCATTCTATCATCCACTTGCATTTATTAAGTGCCCAAATGCACACAGGATTATGCTGCGTGAGGCAAGTTAAATAGGCACTGCCCCAGCCCTCTTATTTGTAATTTTTAGATGGCAGCATGATGTCATCTGTGCGGTATTGAGTGACAGTAGCCTGTATGAAGAAGATCCCTGGGAGTTGAGGAACCGCACTGGCTTTTACATAGACTTTTCTGACAGTGACCCTGTTCTCTGACACATGTCTGTATAAATAAGCTGGCTACCACATGTCAGTTTTGTTTTTTTTTTAAATCTTCTATTTCTTTTCATGAATCAAGATGGCTGTAGCAGCATTTCCCAATGTGTGGTAACCCTACCTAAGGTTGCTTAGAAATAATCTGAGGTGTATGTGAATGTTTTCGATGAGTTTGGAGTTGAAAGGGAGATTGAACTCTCAAGCCTGTTAAATGGAAGCTAGCGGGAGAGGGGAATTTAATGAAGCAAGAGGGTAGAGCCAGACTGGACTCGTTGGCTTTTCAAGGAGAAGTGTCTCTTTTGAAGATGTGATGACTCTTTGCTCACAGAGCATCTGAGATATGGGGCAAGAGGCTGAATAAACCAACAGAGCCTATTCAACTAAAGAAATCTCAAATTGTAACCTTAAAAAAATATACATTCCGATTATGACAATACAAATAGATAGCAAATGCCGAAAAGGAACAAAATAGGGAGGGGTATATTTTAATAAATTCTAAATTTTTAAGAGCATATCGTTGTAACAAATTGAAGACTTAACTGACAGATTTTTTTTTTGTTTCTCACAGATTGGATGATATAGTGGGTGCTAAGATGCAAGGGATCTACAAATTCAGCGGAATCCTTGGTAAAATTTTGCACAATTCTTTTGAAGAAATAAAGGTGCTGATTCTAATATACAGATGTGAGAGCAGGGGTCCTGGGGCAGCCCAAACAACCTTAGAAAGAACAAAGGTGGGAGGAAATCTCACTTTATTTATTTACTTACTTCTGCCTTGACATGTGTGTGTGGACAGGTTTGTACAGGTTTATACAGGTGCCCACAAGAAAACATTGGCTCCCTGGATCTGGAGTTATAGGCTGCTGTATGCTGCCCGCTTTGGATGGTGCTGGGAACCAAACCTAAGTCCTCTGAAAGAGCATGACGCACTCTTAGCTGAGTCATCTCCCCACACCATCAGTTTTCATTTTAAATCTTACAATGAAGCCACTGTAATTACAACAATGTGGTACTAGTATAAACATATATGCATACATAGCTCAAGGTAATGGAAATGGCCCCTCTATAAAAACCATACTCACGCTGTGTTGTGGCGAGGGCATGAAGCCAATAGGGGAAAGAGTTACCTTTCTCAAAAAGCCATGCTGGTCAAGTGGCTATCAGCATGCCAAAGAGGTCACCAGCCCCCACACTGCTTAACTCCGAGCACCTCAGAGAAGTAACTGTAAACACTAGCTATGAAATTCCAGAGGAAGTATAGCTGCCAAGTTCTACCTTGGATAAAACCATTGCTTTTCATGTCTGACAACAAAAGAAAAAGTACACAGAGAGCACTCCATCAAAATTGAAATTATACCCAATCTCTTTTTATCCTATATGAGAAAACACTCGGAAATCAGTAACAAGGCAAACTTTGGGAACTATGCGAATCTGCAGAAGCAAAACAGAGTACTTGTGAGAAACACACAGCTCGAGGAAAAATGAAGGAGGAAAAAATCAAAGTTATAAGTGAAAAGGGAAATTTTGCCTACCCAAAGCCATGGAGTCCAGACACGCCGCACCCCAAGGAAACTGAGGACCATCAACACACACATCCAAAGAGCAGAGCAAGCTCAGGCAGACAGCTTTCTCAAGGAGTGAGAAAACAAGATCAAATCCCCCTCAAATCAGTAGAAAGGAGTAACAATGATCAGAAAAAAAAAAACATAATATACATCTTTTAACAAACAGGAAATTTATTCATTGCAATCACTGCTGTGTTTTCAGAGCAATCCTGGGCCAGTGAGATGGCTCAGTGAGTAGAGGGGCTTGCTGCTAAACCTCATGACCTAAGTTTGATCCCTAGAACCAAGATGGAAGAAAAGAACTGCCTCCTGCAAGTTAGCCTCTGGCTCCCATGTGCTATTTATCATATGTGTGCCCACACACATACACACACAAAACAAATAGTTGTGTTTGATTATTTTTAAAACAGTCATCTCGTGGTAATTATACTTCATTGCAACCACATAGCTCTTACTCAGAATTTTGAAGATTCTCCTTAAGGAAATGTCTTCAAAATATCTTCATAAATCACCAAGACAATCAATTTTCTTGTATAATTATACATAATGCAACATTAACTACCTCATCAATTAGAAATCCCCACATGACTTCCAGCTTCTGAAAAACTAAATTCGTTTCACATTGTACAATTCCTGTTGCGTACCCGTGTTTACTCTAGGGAATACAGAAGCCGAAGGGAACACTATGTATTACCCTAATAAGACAATTCTGGTTTAGAATAATGTGTTATATATATTCCCAGACAATTTTCTATGTAGATATCTCTTTATTTTATTTATATAAGTACACTGGAGCTGTCTTCAGACACACCAGAAAAGGGAATCAGATCTCATTACTGATGGTTGCTGGGAATTGAACTCAGGACCTCTGGAGAAGCAGTCAGTGTTCTTAACCACTGAGCCATCTCTCCAGCCCATGTAGATATGTCCTAATAAACTATTTTTATTCCATATATTGCAAATGTTCTCTCTTTGCCTGAAGAGATGTAAACAAATGTCTATTCCTCCTTACAGGACACAAACAGCAAACCAAAGTAAGATTCCACCAAGGGCCAACTTGGGGAAGAATGAGTTTATTGTACCCAAAAAGTATGGGTGAAGAGACTCACCGGAGAGTGGGTGACCCTGAAACAGCTGCACCTCTAGAGATCTCACCCCAGCAATGAGGATAACTTCCCATAGTTCTGCAGGAAGAGCCCTATCTTCAGTTGACTGGCATGGTCCTTATCCCTGAACACCTCCTGGACCATGAGGCCATGTGCAATTAGGACAGAATTACAAACAAATAGTTAGAAAGTGAGAGGGAAGCCGGGCGGTGGTGGCGCACGCCTTTAATCCCAGCACTTGGGAGGCAGAGGCAGGTGGATTTCTGAGTTGGAGGCCAGCCTGGTCTACCGAGTGAGTTCCAGGACAGCCAGGGCTACACAGAGAAACTCTGTCTCAAAAGACCAAAAATAAAAAAAAAAAAATAAAGTGAGAGGGAGCTTCCAGAGTCATAGCTGGGAGTCCAGTGACACTCCCTGCCTAGTGACCCTTCCTGCCCTTGCCTCTAAGATAGAACACCAACAGTGAGCCAATGCTGTCCCAGAGTTCTCTGGCCACTTCTCACATCTCTGATGAAGATGGCAGCTGTAACTCTCAGAGGAGAGCATTCTAGAACGCACACACTATTATAACAAAAAGTATATACTCTGTGAGTGTGATTATTACTGCCACTATTAGCAAAATAATTCCCCGTTCTAAAGTATTTTATGGGCACGTGCACACGCAAATAATTTTAGCTGCTATATAAAATTTCACTGATTTACCACTTATTTAATTTCCTACTAGAAATGTACATGGTTGTGACTTCCTTTCGTTATTATCATGGTGATGTAACAAGCCACTTGACAGCCATAATTTTGTTCATCTGCCCTTTTTTTTTTTTACAGCAGTAAAAGGCAAGCTAGGACAGCAAGGGAAGTTTGAAGAGAGAACTACATAACATTGTACAAATCTTCAAAACCTACATGAATACCATGGGCCAGAGGCAGACACTCCCTGTAACGCTCAAGCCCCAGCACCTTGCACTTGCATAAGCCTGCTCCGAATCCCAGGGGCCTTCCCCAGGAGACTACAAGGCCATTTTTTATAATCTTGTCAAAATGTGGCATATCCTTACAAGGGGAACCTCTTCTCTCTCAAATTACTTGTTTCTGACCTCCAACAATTTGAATCTATTCTGCTTTTCTTTTTTAATTAATCACCTTATTCGTTTATATTTCAAATGTTATGATACCCTTCCAGATTACCCCTACACAACACCCATCCCATCCCCCATCCTCCCTTTTGCCTCTATGAGGGTGCTCCTCCACCCACTCACCTACTCCCACCTTACCCTCTAGCATGCCCCTACACTGGGGCATCAAGCCTCCCTCCCCTGCAATTGATGTCAGATAAGGCCATCCTCTGCTGCTTATGTATCTGGAGTCATGGTTCCCTCCATGTATATGCTGGTTGATGGTTTAGTCCCTGGGAGCTCTGGGTGGTCCAGTTAGTGGATATTGTTCTTCATATAGGGTTGCAATCGCCTTCAGCTCCATCAGTCCTTCCCCTAGCTCTTCCACTGGGATCCCTAGGCTCAGTCAGATAGTTGGCTGTGAGTGTTGTGGTTAATATTTAAAACTATGGCACCTGGTCAAGGCTGTTATCAGACAGCTGCCATTTTCCCGAGGCTCTGGCTCTGGACAGTGACTCTGGATAGATTGAAACACCGGCCCTAGCACCCACGAGATGCCATCATGATAGCTGGCTCTCCCAACCCACCACCCTGTCCACAGTGCTTGGCTGAGCCCAAACCATCCGGCTATGACTGTGGTCCCCAGTAGAAATGAAACTCTTAATGCTTAAGGTTTATCCAATATTTATATATTTAAAATGATCAATTAACAAGATGCTCACACAATTAGAGTTGTTTCCTAATATCTAACCTTAAGATATAAATTGCTACCCAGGACTGTTCTGGACTCATATGTAATTCTCCATGGCTGCTCTTCCTCCAGTTCCTCCTCTTCCTTCCTTCTTCTTCCCTTCTCCCGACTCCTCACTCTGCCTACCTCTCATACAGCCCAATCGCCAAGCTTTATACAAATGTAGTGGAAATATATCCTGCTACATGTGAGTATCTGCATCTGTATTGGGCAGGTGCTGGTAGAACCTCTCAGGCTCCTGTCAACAAGCACTTCTTGGCATCAGCAGTAGTGCAGGGATTTGGTGTCGGCAGGTAGGATGGATCTCTAGGCGGGGCACTTTTCAACCTTCTAAATATACTCTTCTTCTCCCTTCATGAGACTTCTTCCTTCTAGATAGACTATCTGCTTAATTTGTAATCAAGAGCCCAGGTACTTGCCGTCCCCACTCTAGCCCTCTGCTGTGTAGACACTCTGCTCACAGCATTAACAATTAGTGAGAGCTCTTTTCACCACGCTGTAGGCAGTGACACAAAAATACAAAACCAATTGAATGCTATCTTATTTTAAAAGAGCTATTTAAACCTCGGGACGTTTTGAGGAATTCATAACCATTGTACCTGGCTTGGTAAGTGGGCAAGTGGACCATATAGGCTAATATTTTATTGTTGTTATTTACTTATTTTTCTATGCTTGATTCAAATAATACCTAATTGATTCAACTAAAGCAACGCACGGTAGGTGATAAGATGGAAACATGTGGTGATCGTTATATCAAAATATTATAGTGACCATCTTGAGATTTCCGAAGTGACTAATCAAATATTTCAATTTTTGTAGATTTATCATATGACCCAGCTATGTCGCTCCTGGCTTTTTCACTCAAAGGACTCCAACTCAACATATCACAGATATGTTTCATATCTATAGCACTGCTTGCAACAGCTAAATTATTGAAACGATGTTGTCCATCAACAGAATAATAGGTAAAGAGAATGTGGTATGTATACACAATCGAATTTGTTTCACCTGTAAAGACTGTTAGATCATCATGTTAGATCATGTGCAGGAAAACGGATGCAACTGAAGACTGGAACATAAGCTACCTTTGGATAGAAAAAATATGACGTTTTCTCTCATTCATGATTCTTAGCTTTTATACAGATACATATAACCACGTGTGGATATGACATAAAAGTAGAGGCAAACTGTCGAGAGGAATTAAGGGGACTAGCAGGGTTGGGGAGGTGAGAGATGAGGGGGAAGGGGTGTAGAGTGAAGAATCTCAACACGCATGTTGAGTTCACGCATGTTGTTCATGTGAGTGAATATAGTCTAATGTAACATGTTTACATGAACATACACAATGAGATGTTTAAATTTCTGCTTAGATTTATTTATTTATCAAATGTTACATGCTCTAGGTATGAGACCTGATCCCACAGAGTTCAAAAAAGGACATCAGATCCCCTGGAATTGGAGTGTCACATGGTTGTGAGCCATCACTCGGCTGGAAACTGAACCTGTGTCCTCTGCAAGAGAAGGACTCTTTTAACTCATTGCTCCAGCCCCTACCCTCAAATTTTAAAATGATGATGATTTCACAAAGAAATATAAAACAATGTTCACTTTCAGTTGGGAATAGTGGCAAATATTTGTGGTCTCAGCTCTTAGTAAGCCGAAGAGGACCATTGAACTCAAGACTGCCCTAGGATCCTGGCCTCTGTCTCCAAAGAAACTGTAATTCCAAGCATCCTCGGCCTAAAGTAACTTGACATATCATGTGGAAATTGCTTAGAGCAAGGGTTCTCAACCTGTGGGCCATAACCCCTTTGTGGGTTGTCTGACTGTTTCACAGGAGTTGCATGTCAGATACCCTGCATTTCAGATACTTACATTACGATTATAGGGACAACAAAATTACAGTTATGAAGTAGCAACGAAAATAATTTTATGGTTGGGGGTCACCACGACATAAGGAACTGTATTAGGAAGGTTGAAAACCGATGCTTTAGAGCTTCCAGTAATACTTCTTCTCTTCATCCGAAATTAAAGAACATCTTGCCTGCTGGTTAGACTCATAGATGTTCCTCTGGCTTAGATATAGAGGTTCTTGTAAATGTTTGGTGATGCCACCTGGAACTGGAGGAATCTTTAGAGGTGAACCCCAAGGAATTACCCTTAACTCATTGTGTGATGCCCTCAGGCAGGGTTGTAGGAGACCTCAATTCTCTACCTCTTCTGATTCCTAACTCTAAGGACCAACGTGTTCAGCAACACATTTCCAACTACACAGTCCCCTCATCATAAGTCTAAAAACAAAGGATCTACCCAGTCATGACTGCAACCTGTAAAATGATGAGCCAAGACTAATGGTTTCTCTTTATGAGGTAGTTTTCTCAAGTATTTGATTTTAGTCATAGAAAGCTACTCAATATGGATGTTGGATAGGAACATTTCCTAGCCTCCTTTGTATGTAGGATAAAAGTGAATTTTAGGCCAAAATTTACTTGAGCCTCTGTGTGTGTGTGTGTGTGTGTGTGTGTGTGTGTGTGTGTGTGTGTGTTAGAGAGTGGTGGGGGTGGGGTAAGGGGATGAGTGTGTGTATGCATGCATGCCAAACTGCTTGTGTAGAGCTCAAAAGTCAACTTGCAGGAGTTGGTTCTCTCCCTACCTGTGTTCAGGCAGGGGACTTAGGTCACCAGGCTTATCAGAGAGCCCCTTTACCGACTGCACTATCTCACCAGCCCAAAGCCTTTCATTACACCTGTCTTAGTTGGGGTTTCTATTGCTGCAGTGAAACATCGTGACCAAAAAAGCAAGTTGGAAAGGAAAGGGGGTTATTCTACTCACATTTCCACATTGTTGATCAGCACCAAAGAACATCAGGATAAGAACTGAAGCAGGGCTGGAACCTGGAGGCAGGAGCTGATACAGAGGCTAGGAAGGGGTGCTACTTACTGGCTTGCTCCTTGTGGCTTGCTTAGTCTGCTTTTGTATAGAACCCAGGACCACCAGCCAAGGGATGGAACCACCCAATGGGCTGGGCCCTCCCAATGCCTTACAGCTAGACCTTATGGAGGCATTTTCTCAATTGAGGCTTCTTCCTCTCTGATGACTCTAGCTTGTGTCAAGTTGACATAAAACCAACCAGTACAACACTTACATTATTTGTGTGTTTTTCTGGTCCATTTACCTTTCGGTTGAATATAGTTGTTTTGAACGTGGGCCATGAGTACCTCGGGAATGAAATCTGTGTTATTGAACGAGATCAGCAGAAACTAGCAAGGCCGTTCCCGTTCCCTCTCTGGACTTTTTGCTTGGGACAAAATAAATCGCTCTATCGTTGAACCGCAATCCTCGTGAGTTTCCACTGCTGGCAGCCAAGCTTCACCGTACCTGAGACCTGACTGGAGCAGATCATTTCTTCAGACAAGCGTCTCACACACCCTCACTAGCCTGTGTGTCCTACACTGGGTTTCAGTAGGGACGATCATTTTCTGCTTACAAGACTTACAGCGTCATTGCCTTGATATTTACATGCGGCGCTTAAGAAGCATTGCTGAATTTACCACTATTACAGACAGAAAGAAGACAGCAAAGACAGTCGGTAAGAAATGCTCATCTGGGTCTTCTTGAAGATCAACCTCCGCTCCCGGAAGTCTGATCAAGTGTGGGTTCTGAAGCCGCTCGCTCACGAGCTGTCAGATAGCTTGACAGCTCAAATGGTAACCACTGAAGGAAGAAGGCCGATAGAAATGAAAAAAGTAAAATTAGATTCAAAGCATGTAAACAAGGGTGTGACTAAATGGGCTTGCGATGTATTTATCTAATGAATATTCATCAAACCTTTCCGTGTTGTTTGTTACGCTTACGTTCATGCCAGGAGCCTATCTTGATACTGAAGTAGAACCGATTGCTTCGCTGTCATACCTGCCTCTAAAGTTACAGCTAAACGTGCATCAGCATCTCCGGGATCTGCCAAGCGACGCTGAGATGGAACGGCATACCGAAGCTGCCAAAACTGCTTAGAGTTTGCAGTAAAATACAACAGGCCGACGGCTACAGGGCCAGAACTAGGCATTAAATGAAGATGGCTAAGCATTAAGGCTGTCAGAAAAGGGTTCACTGGCAATGAGCTAGCCTGGGGAGGCAAGCAACTTGACTCCTGATTAGAAACCAGGTAGGTAATATCTAGAGCTATGCTTTTCAACCTTCCTAATGATGCGACCCTCTACTACAACTCCACATGCCGTGGTGACCCCTAACCACAAATTATTTTCATTGCTATTTCACAACTATAATTTTGCTTCTGTATAACATAAATATCTGTGTTTCCTAATGGTCTTAGGCAACCCCTGTGATAGGATTGTTCACCCCCCCATAGGGGGTCTCAATCCCGGGGTTGAGAACCACTGATCTAGGACTTGACGCCTGCTAGGAGACAGAGAACAAAAGACAACAAGTTCTGAGCAACACACTCAAGTCAAAGCGCACGGGCAGCTCAGGTTCCAGACAGGTTTCCGTTGCTTTGGGGACAGCAGTAGAAAACCAAAATGTCATTTTCTACTAGCAAACAGTCAGTGAGTCTATAGAGGGGTTTAAAAATATATATTAAAACCTGAGAGAGAATTAGTGTCATAGCAAGAAGTTATGTCAAATTTCAGATACCCCCGGCTAAGAAAGAGTCTCAGAATGAAATGTAATTTTGACCCAAGTATCCAAATTCTAGATACGTTAGACTTTTTGAGTTAAAAATGATAGGGTTTTATAAAATACAGTACTGCAAAGTTGTCACACTAGGATCCTGTGAAGATGAAGATGTAGCCCACTCCCGCTGTCTGAGTGACCACAGAGTGAGCTCCTCACACCTACACTTGTGTATTCCACATCCACTTCAGCTACAGTGTGCCTGCATTCACCTCAGCTACAGTGTGCCTGCATCCACCTCAGCTACAGTGTGCCTGCATTCACCTCAGCTACAGTGTGCCTGCATCCACCTCAGCTACAGTGTGCCTGGGTCCACACAGCCGCCGGATCCATGACCTCAACTCTCATAGCACACACTGGGCCTTGTCCATTACTACACAGTCCTGTTGACATCCTACAGTTCCTGGAACCAAAGCCAACAAAGCCAGAGGTATGTGCTATAACGGCCTAGACAGACGAACAGACAGACAGAACCTTTCATTAGTAACACCGCCTGACAACGGGGTAAGGACCGCTGAGCCGTCAGATACAAAGATCTCCACCCGGGGTCACAAGAGAAGAAGACAAGGTGACAACGTGTGCTGACCCAGAAGAACACAATGAACTAGCAGCAGATCCCCTCACAGAATGAAGCTGACCGATGCCCCTCATACGTCATCCCAAGGGGTGACTGTTTTAAAAAGCAGAACGGGATTCAAAATCACACAAATAGTGTAAAGGAACTAGCAAACCGATGTATAAGATGGCCGAGAAAGATAGCAAAAAAGGCAAAGATTTTGCAAAAAGACTTTACATACGAGGAGAAAAAAGCCCACGGGTATATAAAGCAATGTTGAGCAAAAGTTGCAAAGCTGGAGTGCTCACAATATCAGAACTTAGGGGATGCAACCGATAGCCAAAACAGGTTGTACCGTAAAAATAAATGCATACGTCAGTTAAGTGGGTGAGAGAGCCCAGGAAAATCTCATACACTGACAGTTAAAAATATACAGTCCATCAAAGACAACACCTTTTATAAACATTCCTGAAAACATTGGCGTTTAAACACAGAGGCTTGAAGTGAGATCCCTATCTCCTATACAAAAATAAGCTCAAAATGGACCAAAGCCCCAGATGTACGTTTTCAGATCACAGATCTACTAGGAAATGCAGGAGAAAGCCTCGAAGACGCCAGTATTTGTATTTCAGGTGAGGCCTCAAGACAACTAGAAACAAAAAGAAACATAAAAATTAACAGGCCGGAATATATCAGATCAAGCAGCTTTTGCCCGACAAAGAAAACAATCAGCAGCCTCAAGAGACAGTCTACAAGACAGAGACAAACTACTCAAGTGACCTGAGGTTGACATCTCAGTTATTCAAGGAACTTCAAAATGTTTGATAACAAAAGAAAAGAACAGCCCAATTTGAAAATAAGAAAAACACATATGAGCAGACATTTCTCAAAAGAAGAAACTCGGGGCTGGAGAGATGACTAGGAAAGTTAAGAGCATTGGCTGCTCTCTTCCAGAGGACCCAAGTTCAATTCCCACACAAGCATGGCAGCCAGTAACCCTCTGTAACTCCAATCACACTGTATCTTGCGACCTCTTGTGGTCACTGTGAGCACTGCAGGTAATATACAGACATATACAGAAAAATATATACGCATAAAATGTTTTTAAATTTTTAATTTAGGAAAAAGCTAGTACCAAAAAAGACCAAACCAACACCTTCACGTACATAAAAAGAAGAACTCTCATACACTGTTGTTGAGAATATAACAGATGAAGCCTCTGTGTAGAACAGACTGGAGCTTCCTCAAGACAAAAAAACAAAAACCCTATGAGAATAGCTATCGCCTTCTGGATATACATCCAAAGGAAATGATATCAATGTATCCAAGATACATCGGTATGTCCATGCTTTTTTATATGTGTATGTGAGTGTGCCTATGTGTAAATATGTGCACTATGTACTATAGGGATGTCAGTAGACGGTGTCACACCCTCTGTAACTGGAGTCATGGGTCACCATGCGGATGCCGAGAATCAGCACTTCTGGTCCTCTAGAAAAGCAGTAAGTGCTTGTAACCTCTGAGCGATTTCGTCAGCCCCTTAAATTATTTTTAAAATAAGGGATAGGTCAATTGTTTAACTAGATCTGACATTCTAATTTAGATAAAGTAGCACGCTGACTCCTCCCGTGTCTTCAAAAGGATAACGCGTAAATCTAAATTCTTGCTAGAAAATTGAACTAAGACCGTTGATTTCAAATATAAGAGTGGAGTTGGCCTGTCCGAGGGGACATTCCCTCACCCTGGAAGCTGAGTAATCTTGAGTCATAACAGACAGTCTGATGAAAAAACTATCATCAAAAGGGAGCCAGGAGACCTCCCAGCTCCTGCAACATGAAGACACTCCCACACTCACATCAAAATCTGTTTATCACAATAGGCTTGAAGCCGACCAGATTTTGCGAAAAAAAAAAGGCAAACAAACAAACAAACAAACAAAAAGCCCTTATCCAAAATTACCTACTTTCCAGAATTCTACCGTCAAAAATATAAAATTCTAGATTTTAAAATTAATCGACAAAAAGGAACAGAAACAAGGTCCCCTCCACCCACACACTGTGAAGCTGTAGAGCGATCCGGGACCTAGATTCATAAAAGGCAAATGACAGAAAAGAAAGAGAAAGGGAGGGGAGGAGGGGGAAGGGGTAAAATTGCAAATGGGCGCTTGGACATGCTGCAAGTACTCCAGGCAGTGTAGGATGATCGAAGACTTGAATTAAAAGCAGTTCCATGCAACAAGAAACATATTTTGTAAGAAAGGACAGATGCAATGGCTTATGGGGGCCAAAGTACTTGGACGTGAACCAGACAGAGTGATTTAGCCACGCAATCACAGAAGAGCGGTCAGGGGAGGGCGGTAGAGAGCACAGAACCAGGAGATGGCGACTCCAAGGCAGGCGGAGGATTTCCAGTTGATTTCAGAGTTTAACTAGACATGGCAAATGACAGCTGAGACGTAGTTGACTCTCCTGTACTCTTAAAATTCTCCAGATAAGAAGAGGGGAGTCTGCAGAGAAACAGAAATCCAAACACCTTAATAGTTACTAAATCAAAATGTCCAACTCAAAAAGATCTCAAAGAGCATTGGTCACCTAATTTAACATGTGGCCTGTAAATGGAAGGGAAAAGGACTCAGGCTCAAGCTTTTTCTCCATGACCAGCAGTAACATCATCTGCCAAGATCTTGGCTTTTTTGGCAAAATAAATAAATAAATAAATAAATAAATAAAAATTTTCATACAACAAAGCGGGGATAACAAACAGGATAGAATCAGGATTAAATCCAATGAGTATGGTAATGTACCACATATAATAATGTTTATTATTATTGTAAAATAAAGATTAACGTTTATTTTTTGGGTTTTACTGATGTTTTAGGGTAGCTTTTTTTTCCTGTTTAAAATTTTCATGAGTGAGAAATTTTGTTCTCAGTTTTATGCATGTACAGTGTGGACACTGTCCTGTTCCCATTTACCCTCTCTCATTTCCCTCCTCACCCATCCCTCCCTCCCCATCCCTCCATCCTTCCCCATCCTTCCCTATCCATTCCTCCCCATCCCTCCATATTCCTCCCTGTATCCCTCCCCATCCCTCCATACCACTCCCTTCTTCCTCACAATTCTCTTTTCTATGTTCATGACTGTATTTTGATTTGTGTCCTACAGAGTTTAACCAAGGCAGCCTGTGTGACCATGGGTTTTGGAGTTATCCATTAGAACCTGCTGAGCTCACTAGGTACGCAGATGAGTGCTATGCTTTTTCTCTTCTGAAATCTGTTAGAAAAACAAAAGCAGTCAGTAGTAGGGACCTGGTAATTTCTTCTCCATCCACAGCTAATTGTTAAGACCATCTGACTTGTGTAGGCTTTAAGACCCTCATCCTAGCTACCTGGAAGCCAGTATTCTGTTAGCAGACTTCAGATGAAAATGCAGAACTCTCAGCTCCTACTGCACCATGCCTGCCTGGATGCTGCCATGTTCCTGCCTTGATGACAATGGACTGAACCTCTGAACCTGTAAGCCAGCCCCAATCAAATGTTGTCCTTATAAGAGTTGCCTTGGTCATGGTGTCTGTTCATAGCAGTAAAGCCCTAACAAAGACAGAGACAGGGTCAGTCACTGCATTCTAATTAAGGCAACAACCTATCAAAGGCTGCTACAATTCCAAACAAATGCACACTGAGCACAGGTGCACCCAGTTTCATAAAATAAATACCTCTAGATTTATATCTGGTAGTTATAGACTAGCCCCAATATGGATTCAGTGCTTGTACTTGCAACCTCATCAACTTACGCGTCATCCTGACTGAGAGAGAGAGAGAGAGAGAGAGAGAGAGAGAGAGAGAGAGAGAGAG
>NW_021620703.1:703272-707409 GCF_004785775.1 Grammomys surdaster | reverse complement strand
AGAGAGAGAGAGAGAGAGAGAGAGAGAGAGAGAGAGAGAGAGAGAGATCAGAGTTAAATGACATCTTAGATCAAATTGGACCCAGCAGATATCTACAGAACACTCCACCTAAACACTGCAAACTATACATTCTTCTCAGAAGCCTATGTAACTTTCTCTAAAGTGGACCACAGATTAAGCCATAAAAACAAGTCTCAACAACTATGTGAAAACTGAAATAACTTCTTTCATCCTTTCTGACTGCAACAGAATAAAGCTACAAATAAACAGCAAGCTACAAATAAAGTAAATTCTAGAAAATCAACAAACTCGTGAAGATTACAATTTCATGAGCAGCTAAGAAAACAAGAAGGAAATAAAAGTTCATAGAGTTTAATGAAAATGAAGACGAAAGCATCCCAAAACCCATGGGGATACCCTGAATATCGCCCTATGAAGGAAGATCATAGATGTCAAAGTCTACATTAAAAACACAGAAATGTCTCAAATCAATAACCTAATCATGAGTCTTGGAGAAACTTGTAGAAACAAGAACAGGACAAGCCTAGAAAGCAGTAAATATAAAGAAATAATTGATATCAAAGTAGAAATTAATAAACTAGAAACAAAGCTACAGAAAATTAATGAAATAAAAACTTCATTCATTGAAAAGATAAACAAGATTTAAAAGCCCTAGACAAACTAACCAAGGGAGAAAAAAGGAAAACCAAAATTAAAACTATGGTTAGAGATTTAAAGGGAGGCTTTGCCATAGTACCAATGAAATTCAAAATGCCATAATGGCCATTCTTAAAAACTTATAATCCACTAAATAAATTGGAAAATATAAAAGAAATGAGTGAGTTTGTAGACACATACATTAAATGTAAAATGAAGATAAGACAATAATTTAAATAAGTCTATAACTAGCCATGACAATTTATAAAAGTCCAGGCTCAGATGGATTCACTGCAGAATTTTTCCAAGCCTTTCAAAAAGAATGAACACCAATGCCTTTCAAATTATTCCATACAATAGGAGAGGAAGGAATTCTTCTAAATGCATTTTATGTAGCCTGTGTTACTGTGAAACCCAAACCAGAAACATCAAAGGAAAAAGAAAGAAAGAAAGAAAGAAAGAAAGAAAGAAAGAAAGAAAGAAAGAAAGAAAGAAAGAAAGGAAGAAAGAAAGGAAGAAAGGAAGGAAGAAAGAAGGAAGAGAGAGAGAAAGAAAGAAAAAAGAAAGAATAAAAAAGGAAGAAGAAAATTGCAGACCAATCATTCTGATGAATATAGCCATAAAAATTCTCAACAAAATACTTGCAAACCAAGTTAAATAGCGCATCCAAAGTAGCATTCATTGTGATCAAGTTGGCTTTCATTTCAGGGATGCAGGGATGATTCTACATATGTGAATCTATATATGCAAATCTACATATGCAAATCTATAAACATAAAATACTGAATGGACATACTCAAAGATAGAAATCATATGATTATCTGAGTCGATAAAGAAAGGACCTTCAGCAAAAGTCAACATCCCGTCTTGGCAAAAGTCATGAAGGGACTGTGGATGGAAAGATCACATCTCATACAATATAACAATATATTGATAGCCAGGCTCATACTATAATTTTAAAGCTCAAAATATTTCCACTATGATCAGAAACAATATCCATGTGTCTTTCCAGTCTCCCTTTTTCCTTGAAAACTTAGCTATAGTTCTAAGCTAAGAGAGGAAAATACAAGAAATAGGAAAGAAAGAAGTTGAAGTATCCTTGTTTTAAAATTTCTACAATTCCACATTTAGGCAAATCCTACAAATTGCACCAGAAAATTCCCAGAACTGATAAAAACATTCAACAAAGGTACAGGATACAAAACCACACACGAATATGTTCTTTTCCTCTATATCAATGACAAACACACCGAAAAAAAAAATCAGTGATGAAATTCCCTTCACAACAGCCTCAAAGATGTAAGCTAACCTTTTTAAGTTGTAGAAAATAAAATTTTAATACGATTTTAAAAGGATTATTATACATTCCTGCAACAAGGACTCACACTTTGGGCTTGTCTATGGGACTCAACAACATCCATGGTGCACAGAGTTAGATGGATTTCCTGAGCTCAGTACCTCACACCATTACAAAACCAAGATGGCGCATCCCGTACTCTTAGTGAGTAGCATGTTCTTCTGGGTTTGGATTAGTCACTAGTTGTTTCTGAAACACAATTTTTAAAAACGAGCTTTATTAATAAATTTTCAGATTAGATTTTTTTGAGATTATGATATAACTACATCATCCCCCTTCCCCTTCCTTCCTCCAGCCCCTCCTGTGAACCTCTTGCTTTCTTTCAAATGTATGGCATCTTTTTCCTTGTGTGTGTGTGTGTGTGTGTGTGTGTGTGTGTGTGTGTGTTTGTGCGCGTGCACATGTGAAAAATCCTAAGTATGTAAGTACAATCTTTTCAGACCATAACAGGTTACTTGTATGTATAGGTATTCGGGGCTCATCCTTTAATATTGGATAACCAGTCGCTATGCTCTTTCCTGGAAAAGACTTCTCTCAGCATATCTTTGTTGCCTATAGTTCTTTGTTTAGGGTTGAGGCCCCATGAGCTTTCCTCCTTCCGTGTTAGCATGTCTAGTGGTCCCATCATTGTTCAGGTCTTGTTTAAGCAGCTGTGGTGGTTAGACTTTATGTGTGTAGCTTCCCTGTAATTTTTAGGAGACACAACCTCACAGAAAACTCACTGTTTCTCTGGCTCTTACCATTTTTCCAGCCCACATTTTGCAATGAGCCCTGAGCCTTAGGTGTAGGAGTTGTGTGCTGTAGAGACATCACTTGGGAATGAGCTCCACAACTCTGCAGTTTGATTAATTGTGGTTTTCTGTAATGGTCTCTGTTTCAAGGAGAAGTTTCCTCATGGAAGGATGAAACTACAGTTATCTGTGGGTATAAGGGTAAATATTCAGAATGCAGTTGGAGGTTGTGTTGATTTAGTAACTCAACCACCGAAGGTACTCCTTTAAGATCCATGACTTTACTAGTCCCAGATAAACACTACTTTTTATGTTGCCATTCTTTTTTTTTTTTTTTTTTTTAGAGTTAAAGACAGATCTTTATTTCCAACTCTGATCTACCAAATTAGTGTTTCCCACCAACTCTGGGAGCAGAGACCTTCACAGGCTTCACAATCTTTTGTTTAGGTGCTGCCTTTGTGGGGGCCTTGGCAGCAGCCATTGCTGTCTTCTTTGATGCCTGCTTAGCCTTTTTTGCTTCCTTGGCAGCCCGTATAGCCTGCTCTCGCTGAGCTTTCCGAACTTCTGGTTTCTGATTCCTCTTGCCCATTATATCAGCAAGAGATGCACCCGTGATGGCTCGCTGGAATTTGACTGCACGGCGGGTCCTTTTCTTTTTAATTTCTTCCGACTGTCCTTTCTTGTGTTTTCTTCTGTAGAGGACAGTCCAGTTTATCTGCCGAGGATTCCTTTTGGAAAGGAATGCGGACTCACATTTTGCATTAAGAAACTGGAAAACCTTCCCGTCGGTCCTGGCGTAGCACCGCCCGTGTCCCGGGTAGATCTTGTACCCGCTGAAACTGCACAGCTCGACCTTCATGGTGATAGATGTCGGCCTGCCGGGGGAAAGATGGCGAAGAGAACTTATGTTGCCATTTTTAACTTAATGTTGGCTTCTGGTGGTTTAAGTTTTATGTTCATCTGTATGAGTGTGCACACATGGGCTGAATTGCTTAATTGCTTATGTTCTAATTGATGAATGAACACATCTCCAGGTATGATTTCTTCCTAAGCCAGTACTTTGGGGAGTTTAACTTGCTTCCTTCAAGAACCCTCCATAGCAATTCTCTGTTGTAGCCACCTGTTATTGTTCCTGTTGTTGTTGCTGCTGTTGTTCCTGCTGTTGTTTTTACTGTTGTTGTTGATACTGCTGTTGTTGTTGTTGCTGCTGCTGCTGCTATTGTTGTAGCTGTCTTTGTTGCTGTTGTTGTTGCTGCTGCTATTGTTGTAGCTGTTGTTTTGCTGCTGTTGTTACTGTTGTTGCTGATACTATTGTTGTTGCTGCTGTTGCTGCTTCTGCTGCTGTTGCTGCTATTGTTGTTGCTGTTATTGCTACTGTTGTTGTTGTCTTTG
>NW_021620703.1:680015-703262 GCF_004785775.1 Grammomys surdaster | reverse complement strand
TGTCTTTGTTGCTGTAAGTCGTTGCTGTTGCTGTTGTTGTTCCTGCTGTTGTTCCTTCTGTTGTAGTTACTATTGTTGTTGCTGATGCTGTTGTTGTGGCTGTTGTTATTGTTCCTGTTCTTGTAGTTGCTGTTGTTGTTGCTATTGTTGTAGGTGTTGTTGCTGTTGCTATTGTTGCTGCTGCTGTTACAATTGTTGCTGCTGCTGTTGCTATTGTTGCTGCTGCTGTTATTGTTCCCTTTCTCTCCTAAGACTATTTTCCACTTTACTAATATCAATGTGAAGCTGTTCTTTTCCTATTAACTTCTATTCTTACATGTAGTCTTGAATGATGGACATGTTTATTTTGCCACTGCAGAAAGCAAAAGTTTCTTAGAGCTTTATAACCAATGAACTTTCTATGGCCACCCTAACTCTGAATGATGACACATAGACTTCTATCTATTTAAAATAACTTTAAGCCTTTGGTCACTCTAGTTCCCAACTATATTTTATAACATATTATTCTATGCCTGCCACGTGGCTTATAACCTCTCAGTCTCTAGTACTGGGGCCTGCTTCTTCCAACATGTTAAGCTGGATTCTGGTTTCCCCCACTCCCTCCTCCACCCCTCATTTCTGAACCTAACTCTCTCCCAGAGTTCTCCTCTCTCCACCCCAAAGTCTCACCTTCCTTTCCTGATTGTCCTATAGGCCATCTGCTTTTTATTAAAACCAAACAGAAGGTGGGAGAGGGAGTGGTTATAAAATATGGTGTAACCATATGAACAATAATACCAAAGTCATATCTGCTCTTAACTCTCTGCTGGCACAGAAATCAACATATGAATAATAGAAAGACAATCTTCCTCCCAACTGAGCTTCTTGCTAAACATTTCCTATGACCATCACCAGTTTCATCAGAAGAGGAAGAATATTAAATATGGCAAAATATTTGATCTTCTGGAGCACCGGCTCTTGAGTGAAGCAGCATAGGATACATAGGGAAACTCCTTGTTCCTTGCCCAGAGGTGGTGGTCATGGTGAGAGTCTCTGGTGTCACAGTTTCCTATACTACAAATACCAGATGTAATACAATATTTGCCTTGACTGAATTTTTTGTTGCTGTAGCTTGTAGGTGAAGAATCCTGAACAATCATAAACTAAGCCAATGTCTTACCCAACTTTCCATAAATATGTACCATGGGGAATAGGTCATGCCAGGAAAATAGATAGCTAGGCTGATAATGAATGTTAATCACAGTTTGATAATGAAATGCATTACTCTTGCCAGCAACTGTCTGCATCTTTACAAGAAATGCTTTAATGGAGGACCATTTGGGTGATAGTTATCCAAAAGCTGTCCAGACGCCACCCTGAATAGCATCTGTTGCTCCTGGCAGAGCACAGTATTCCCAGTGGATACTGCTGAGCCAAGAGAGGAAAGAAGGGTGCCTGGAGATGCAGAAAGTCAGGGTGAGCTTCAAACCTATGCTCCCTAGAAGCAGATTAAAATGTTGACAGTGCCAGGTCAAATTTCAGTTTAGCATTTTCTAATTTCTAATTTCCTGTAAAAAAAGAGATTATACAATACAATATTTGTTTTCTTTCTTTTTGTAACTTCTTTCGATATCATGTCTCATATCTGTTTCCTTATTTCATACTCCTGTTTGTGTGTGTTCCAGCATCTCTACTGGCCTTTTCATTTGTTTAAGGTGCCTCTGATAACAGGAGTTCATTCTATTGCAGTGTACGTAATCCAGGGATAGAGAAAGTTCATCCACGATCCGATACATCATTTCCAAATTTGTCGTGAAAATCAGATGCTCCTTTGTAAAAATAACTTTGTTGTTTCCTGAGTGCTTCAAAGTTGTAGACAACTTAGTGCGGGTTTTCCTTGGGTCAAAACCCAAGGAAATGACCCAACGTTGAAGATGGAACTGTAGAAAGCATAAAGATAAACTGGGGACAAATGCCTCCCCATACTCTTCAAAAATAAACAATTTTGATACTGGTTGCTTTTGAATACTTAAAGATTGCTACATAAACTTGTGGAAGACATAATATCAACCAACACACACAGAATACAAACATACATACACACACTTCACTGCTAACATTCTGATCTATCATTTCCGTTGTGATTTCCACACATCCTTTTGGGCTTTGTCTTTCCTCTGAATACTCCAAAATACTTGACTTAAACCAGGAAGAGAAGCTTGCTCTGTCCTGTTCACTCAAGCAGAGAGCAATGATTTTGCTATTACTTGTTCCTTCTAAGGGACAAGAATGTTGGAAGACGGTTCCATGGTCTGAGTGACTGTGCATATCCATTTGTGACACAGCCTTGTGTCAGCCTCTGCCAGTCATAGAGAAACTGTGAGTGCCTTCACCCATGGATACACTCTACTACAGCTGCTTCTATACTTAATTAGGCAAGCTCCCATTCTTTACCAGGTTAAAAACTAAATGCCCAGCATAGCCATCTGCTTGTTCTCCTTTAAGATCTAGGATATTTTAATATCCAATAGTCATCTCTTAAAACTCAAAGCTCTGATTTTTTGTTTTGTTTTGTTTTTATTTGGTTTGGCTTGGTTTTGGTTTTGGATTTTGGGGGGAGATGTGGTTTTTGTTTGTTTGTTTTCATTTTTGTTTTGTTTTTGTTGTTTTGTTTTTTCAGATTTTGACAAGATATCTTCTTGACTGATACTCTCAGAATCTCTACATTACTTTCCCTTCCTTCCACCTTCAGGGTCTCCAAGGTGATGTGTTTGTCTGAAGGAACTGTCCAGATGTTTGTAAAATAATTATTTTCACTTTCTCAACGGATTTAGTTGATTCTACCTTTGAATCAAACACAAGTACCCTTTGCTTATTTTATACTTAGAACAGAGCAGTCTTTATCTCTAAATTTGGTTGATGTTGTGTGAACTCTCCATTGACTGTAAATTAGAAATGGTCTTTATGAATCCTATTCCATACAATCTCTTTTCTGGGCACTATCCACCCTCCTTATCACCCTTGTCTACGTGAAGGTCACATCTTACCTGTTGCCTTGGAACCAATGCTCCTTCAGGGGACCACCATGATTTTTCCAATGGCTACTTCTAATTCACCACCCTCCCTGGATTTTCTCTCTATAGTTCCCAATTTCCATATACTTAAATTTTCCAGAAGTCAATCTTAGATGTCTTTCCTCAGGTGTTATCCACCTTGTGTATAAAGACAGGGTCTCTCACTGACCTGGGACTCGTTGAGAAGGCTAGGCTGGCTAGCCAATGAGACCCATGGATGCACCTGTCTCTCCTTCGCCAGCTCTGAGATTACACACACATTCCACATGCTGGCTTTTTGTGTTGGGTTAAACCCAGGTTGTAATGCTTGCCTTGCAACTGAGCTATCTCTCCAGACGCCACTGTTAATTGGGGGTTGGATTTTCACTAATTTCTTGTTTGCCACCTCCATAAATGCTCTTTCTTTGTCACATCCATTTCTGCGCCTTGAGCTGCAAGAAAAGTTGCCACCCCATAGTGGGCATTCAATAAATAATCAGATAAATAAATAACCAGAAAAAAAAAGCATGATTGTTTTATGACTACTTCTTTGTGTGACAGAGAATAGAATAAGAAAATGTACAGTATGAACCCTAGGTATAGTAACCATTATGATCATATAATTAAAGTTATGCATAGAATAGCAGATATTAAGGGGGGCTACATTCCTAAATGGGTGCTACCAGATGGTTAGCTCATTCTTGGGCACAGGAACAGCCTCTCCATCTGTCTACACCCCTTAGCCTGTTTCTATGTTTTAGAACAGTATCTGCAGTGTAAAGAGATATTTACTGAATGAGTGAGTCAGTCAATGACCTCAGCATATGTCTTCCTTCAGTAATTCTTTTCTCTAGATGGAATAAATTCAGTTATAGCAGTTCTTAAGCAATAACATTAGTACAGCTGTATTTTATCCTCTTTTGTTTCACTCATAAGAATTACTGAGTACCCATTTTAGTGTGGTGCTAAAAATAACTAGCCAACCAACCATGTCCCTGCTTGCATAGGATCTCAGTATGATGAGAAACACGTTAATAATCACTGAAAGAAAGATAACGTTGCAGGTGAGAGAAGTGCTCAGGAATGGTTATTGATTATGTTGGAGATTATCACACACAACTACTTAAACCAGATGTTATAAATATTTCTCAGATAAAACATATAGCTTGGTTATTAAAGAAAATTGTTTCCAAAGTAATAGCTGGATAAGAAACAAAGGAAAATTGTAGTTTGGGCTCACATGCATAGATTTACTAAATTAGATTAACTACAGAACAACTCACATGTTCAAATATTTGTTTTCAGGGGTAATTCTTTCTGCCTTTCCGCCCTCGGGTTCACCGATTGCCTTTGAAGTCACCTAGATGTGGAATGTTCCAGTCTGCCGTCAAAACGAATATTTTCTCTTTTGAATTGTTTGTCTCTCATAACTCCTTTGATGTTCAAGGGACTAAAGAACAACTCTCCTTAGGAACTGAAGCCACCATCCAATAAGAGAGGAAAAGACACTGATGTTTTGGGTGACAATATTTCCTTATCTAGCACATTGGATACTATTTGGATATATATACGACTATGTATACTGTATACAATATACAATACATATGTATATATATACAATGTACATACAGAGTATAGGACTCTGCTTTACTGGCATTCCTTCCTATGACTTGAACACTTCCACCTTAGTAATTTGTAGGAATTCCCTGAAAGAGCTGTAGGCAGACATGAATTGAAGAGGAAAGTATCTACTATGAATATCTTCTCATAATAAATGGTTTTGTGGTGGCCTTTCTGGTTCACATGGGAGCTTTAAATTGTGTATTTTTCCTACCTGGAAATGTTTTCTTAGAATTTAATGTCTTTCACAAACAGACATGCAGATATGAACTCTGAAGATGCAGGAACTTTGAGAAACATCTAAGGATGAAATCTCTAGAAAACTTGATGTTTCCTGGATCAGAAGGAACCATTAAATTTTATACAGCTTATACCTTATTACCACTACCAGGATATCTTTTGCTCAAAGTACCTTATGTTCCTAGACAAAGTGTGTCTTAGTTGCTTTTCAATTGCTTTGGTGAATCACTATGACCAAGGCAACTTATAAAATAAAGTGTTTAATTAGGGGCCGGTGGTTGCAGAGGGTTAAAGTCCATGCTATCATGGTGGACAGCATGGCAGCAGGCAAGCACCGTGTCACTCGAGGTCACACATAGATCCACATGCATGAGGCAGAGAGAGCTAACTGGAAATAGCATAGACCTTTGAGACCTCAAAACCCACTCCCAATGACACACTTCAACAAGGCCACACTTCCTGATCCTTCCCAAACAGTTCCACTCTACTGGGACCAAGCTTTGAAACATATGAGCCTATAAGACTATTCTCACTCAAACCACCACAAGGGGTATAGATACACTGTTCCATTTGAGAGCACATTCTGTATGTCCATGTGTCGATGATAGAACATCTACAGCTCAATTACACAATGTTTTCAAATCAATTCTATATGAATGTATTGACCTTTGGACACTAAAAAACACTCCTTATTTGTTCTCGGTTTTCTATTTGCTCCCCCTCATTCCTTCTTATTCTCACTCATCTTTTCTCAAAAACATCAACATTTACATGTAATGTGCAGAAGATTCCCTACCTGCTTTTGCCTACTAATCCTGTTTCCAGTTCCAGTCCACATAGGCTGTTATTCATTAATGATAATTAATAATAATTGATAATTGTCTTAGGGTTTCTGTTCCTGCACAAAACATTATGACCAAGAAGCAAGTTGGGGAGGAAAGAGTTTATTCAGCTTACACTTCCACATTGCTGTTCATCACCAAAGGAAGTCAGGACTGGAACTCAAACAGGTCAGGAAACAGGAGCTGATACAGAGGTCATGGAGGGATGCTTGCTCAGCTTGCTTTCTTATAGAACCCAAGACTATCATCGCAGGGATGGCAGAGAAAATGCCTTATAGCTGGATCTCATGGAGGCATTTCCTCAACTGAAGCTCCTTTCTCTGTGATAACTTCAGCTTGTGTCAAGTTGACACACAAAACCAGCCAGCACAATAATATTAATAATATTAAAATAATTAATATTAATTATAAATAGTATATTAATGTATTAGATTGTGTTGTATATTGATGTAATATTAATTATGATTGTAATAATTAATTATTATTACCAATTTCTTGTGTGACTTTTCAATTTTATTGCATGTGTGTGATGTGGATACAAATGGAATGCATATTCTTACTGTTTTCTCCCGAAATGAAATTTTCATCTGTGTGTGCACACCCGTGTGCACAGGTGCATAAATGTGAGTAGTGTGCCAAAAAAAAATCTAGAAAAGAGATCAAGAGAGAATAGACAGGTGCTGAGGTTGGGAAGATGGAAGGCAAAATGACATGTGTAGCAGGAAAGAGGCAAAGACACTGGGAATGTTCCAAAGAAGAAAAAAGGTGGGGGGGGATGGGGGAGGGGAAATCTAATACGACACACTTGGCTTGAAAAAGCCATATTTCAATTAGTATATTTGTTTTTATTTATATATAAAATATACATATTATGTTTAATATAACATATGTAAACTTAAAAAGTAAATGAACAAAAAGTATGTATCCTGTTGGGCATCTCCTGTCTTTTTGGCCACTCTGTTGTATTTTCTTTAGTAGAACACAATTTCTTCGTATTTCTGACAACACAGCACTCTATTTTATGTGTGTCATAGTTCAAACTGCTTTAGATAGATGAATATTTCCTTTTTTTTTTCTGCTTCTAGTGTCTTTGCAGTTGAGAGTAAGTACTTACCATTTTCTCATCTCTCACAGGTGCAAATATTTCTGCAGGATACATTTCCAGAAGCAGAGCTCCTACTGAGAAGTAAATGTGTCTGTATTTTACAGACCTTGCTAAATGACTTTGATAATGGGAACTATGTATCACTTTGCAAGCAGTATGAAGGGACATCCATTCCCCGCCGCCGGCCCGCGGGGCGGGGCCCGGCCCGGGGCGCGGCCCCCCGCAGACCTACCAGCGGAGTCTAACAATGCTCTTGAAATTTGTGCGGACTAATTGAGAAAATTGTTTTAACATTTATAACCTCTGTACCAGTAACATTTCCCATTTTCTTTTACGCTTCCAACCCTCTTACATATTGTTTTCTATAAATTGTTCATCCGCATGCTTAAACATGCGTCACACTTTATGACTTTTTCCTTGTAGCTCGTTGATTTCTACCTCACCAATTTATAGGTTCTCCATATATTTGAGGAAGTTAAACTGGTTTTGTCTGTAACACAATTCTCATATATGGTTTCCCAGTGTGCTTTTTACGTCTCATACCATTTATGGTTTACATTTTGGCAGAATCACACAGAGGTTTTATCATCCAGATTTTATTTCCAATATGCTAATGTATGTATATTTGCTTTTGAGGATTCAAAACAAGGCCTCTTCCACACCAGTATTACAGGAGAATTAACTCCTCCACGTCCTCTTTGCTTAAATATACCTATGTTTTCACATTTAAATCTTTGCCTGATACTTATCCTATACTGTACGTGGCGTGGATACAACTTTATTTCTCCAAATAGTAACAAATTACCCTACCTACCACTTTTCTTTGAATTTGTACTTTCCCTCATTTGCCTTAAGATGAATAAACTAAAAAGGTTAATCAATTTCTGAGTTCATCTCGGTGTTTCTGGGCCTTCTGACCCACTGATATACTGACTGTGCTCCACTGACTATTGAGGTATCAGTCAGGGTTCTCCAAAAAGTTAGGATGGAATGAATGGGCCATTTTGCAGAAAGAGACTATTTTATGGTTTAGACTCACACAGTTAAGGAGACTGAGAAATCTCTCCATCTACCTGTGTGATCCAGAGACCCAGAAGGTGAAATCCTGACAGCTGGTGACATAAATTCTAGCCACAATTTGAAGACCCAAGAACAGGATCATCAGAAGCAGTAGATAGCCGATGTGTTCCAGCAATAGGGCCGCTTGGGAACTTACTCAAATCATGCTGCCCCGAGCCTTACAGCCCTTTGTCTTTTAGGCACAAAAGTCACATCCTGGTAATGACGCTGTAGTTAGCAAGAAGCAGAACTACAGAAGCTAAAAACTATAGATTAAGTCTCTGTGTTCATTTTGGCAGGAGTGGGGCCTATGTGACAGTTTTAACATGGAATGGTGCCTCTGACATGGCGTTAGTCATGCCAAAGTCTGTGGGCCTGTTACAATGTATAATTTCAAGTTAGAACATTAACCTACTTACATAAATAAGAAAATCAAACTCTTACAGGTGTGACAAAGTGATCACACCCCTCAATTCACAACAGATGTGACTGCTTGCACCAAACTGGGCCCGTCAGTATCCTGTCATGGAAAAGGGAAGAGCTTATGGGGCCCATCCCTCCCTGAAGATGTGTCTAGGTAACTAATGGTTACTGTGAGAGAGAGAAAGATTCCCTTCAGTCATGTAGCTACTAGCATGGTGCTCATGATACTGAATCAACCTCTCTCTCTCTCTCTCTCTCTCTCTCTCTCTCTCTCTCTCTCTCTCTGTCTCAGAAAGAGGAAGAGGAAGAAAATGAACCAGTAAGTATAGGAGGAGACAAGACAAAGGAATGATGGGTAAATGTGTCAATACACTGTCTACACACATGGGAAGTGTCATACTGAAACACAGTTTTGTGTATATTTAATAAATGTTAATAAAACCTTTAAAATTATGTTTATTTATGAAATTGTTTTCATAGGTTTTTTTTCATTTCATTATTTTTGTTAATTTACAAATTATATATTTATGGTATATAGCATGTTTTAAAAACATATATGTTGTGAAACAGTTAAACCAAGCTATTCGTCTTGTTACCGAATCTTTGGTTTGTAGTGAGGAAAAAACCTATTACAATTTCCAGGTCCAGACTGTTGTTAACTACAGTCACCGTATTTGCTTTAAAGCAGGTATTTTGAACTAATTCTCTGAGTCTAACTGAAGTTTGGCATTTTGACTAGCATCCTCCTAGTCTGCTGTCAGCAAGTCTCTGATGACCATCGCTTACTCTCTGTTTCCATAATCAACCTTTGAAGGTCCATGTACAAGCGGGACCATACGGTATTTTCTGGAGAACCAACAACCTCCGCTGGCTAGCCTCTGACCTCCACACCATGCCATGTGCTGCCCCCGGAAAATAATTCTTTTTTAATGGACTCAGCTCAACCTGTTGGAGATTGCTCCTTGAACTAGGGGCCATTAGCAGAGAGGAGATTTGCCACTGGTTCCCATGGGTGAAAATGGCACCATTTTTTGCAGCATAAAAATGTTGTTCCCTTAATGCAATTAGAATTTGCTTTTTGTGAAAATCGTATGCAAAAATCCAATGTATTATAACTGCAGAGAATCATGAAGATCTTTATAGATTTTTTTAAAAAATATTCCTCTTTGCATTTCAGGAGGAAAAGTTCAACAACGACCAAACAAAGAGGAAACCACGAGTCATTTACAATTGGGGGGGTGCGGGGGGGGGGGAGGGCGCAACCAAAGCTAAAATTAAAATCCTATTGTACTGAGAACTGCAGAATCCTGAACTACCCAGTCTAGGAAAACACCACAAAGGCTTCTGAGAATCGGGTGACTTGGTATAAAAGCAATTGTTCCCTACACCCATCCACTCACCGCCCTGCCCTGTTGCCTGGTTCGCCTCAGCTGGGGAGATCGACTCTTTGATCCCTTCCCTCTTAAACCCAAGAGCTCTTGCTTTGAGTTCATGGTCAAATTCTCACCCTATAACTGGAATTTTTATTTCTATATTAGTAGTTGACTTGGATATTTGTTAAGAAAACTTATCGCTTATTTTGTATTTCACATTTTCTAATATCTAAATTTTTAAATTCCATGGCTATTTTTAACCTTTCCGGTAATTGCGACATTTCTCAGTAAGAGACATTTCTCAGTAAGAGACGGCCATTCTCACATGCAGAGTAAATTACCTCCTGCCTCAAAGTGAGAAAACGAATTGCCTAAGAAGATTAGAGTCATTTTCTTTACTTAGAGGTATTCTGACCGCTCAGGCCGGAATTACCAGAGATCAAATCCATTAAGGCCACTTCCTGTTCTTTAAACGGGCTCACTCTTAGGAAGCGGCCTTACCTTGACTACTTGAAGCACATTTTTAAGAAGACCTTTCAAAACTCTTAGAAATGATAATACAAGTTTCATTTAAGGATTTGGAGGGGGTGCTGGGAGGGGCAAGCAGCACACCACTGGTCACGTGGGGAGCGGGAAAGCCACTGGAAGCCTGGGCTTGCTTTCCTCCTTGCTGGTGAGTCTGCAGTTTACTCTGTGTGTAGCATTTCAAATCAAACAAAAAATGGAGAGCATGCAGCACTGTTAATGTCCCCGAGCAGGATGTCATCTTCTTTCCTACGGCATCTCCAGAAAGCTGTCAACTTGGAGCCAAGCGAGTGTGTGTTGATTGTTACATCACGAACTCGGGACTGGTGGACTATCAAAAATACGCAGGTCTTCAGAATCAAGATGAAAACGGAATCATGAGGGATCAAACAGTCTATTTGACAGCGAGATCCATTGACAACCGCAACGTTGAAACTGCAATGTTTGCATCTGTCACCCCTGGTGCTGCTGGGGTGTGTGACACTCTCAGACACTGCTCTCGGGCTGTAAGAACTATTCTAAACAAACGCATCTGCAATCTGCCGCTTCCCTTGCCCTCCTCTCCCAAAAGTAGTCTCCAAGGCTTTTAACTACAGAGCAAATGCATAAACAGACGTAAAAGGTCAAACGTTTCAGAGATGAATGGAGGGGACGTTCTAGTTTCCTACCTTACCCTACACTCTTCCAGCACGTTCTCACCCTTAAATCCTGTAAGACTAGAGTTTACTTTTCCTTCTGGCCTCTTAGCATCAAAGAATATTAATCCAAATAATTCTTTGGTTTTTTTTTTGTTTGCTTGTTTTTGTTTTTCGAGACAGTTTCCCTGTATAGCCCTGGCCGTTCTGGAACTCACTCTGTAGACCAGGCTGGCCTCGAACTCAGAAATCTGCCTGTCTCTGCCTCCCAAGTGTTGGGAGTAAAGGCGTACACCACCACTGCCCAGCTAATCCAAATAATTCTTACTGATCCTAACTTGGACAGACTTTTGAAGCAGGATATTTAAAAACTCCTTTCCACTTAAAACTTTCCCTGTCGGAGGCATGTATATGTGGAATATTCGAATGTATACTCAAGTTTGCATGTGTGGGTGCATGTATGCGTGGAGGCCAGGGGTTGGGTATTGTCTTACTTAGGGTTTTACTGCTGTAAACAGACAACTCTCATAAGGACAACATTTAATTGGGGCTGGCTGACAGGTTCAGAGGTTCTGTCCATTATCATCAAGGTGAGAACATGGCAGCATTCAGGCAGGCATGGTGCAGGAAGAGCTGAGAGTTCTACATCTTCATCTGAAGGCTGCTAGCAGAATACTGACTTCCAGGCAGCTAAGACGAGGGTCTTAAAGCACACGCCCACAATGACACACCTACTCCAACAAGGCCACACCTCCAAATAGTGCCACTCCGTGGGCGGAGCATATGCAAATCATCACAGGCATCTTCCTCAATTGCATTCCATTTACTGTCCTGAGGCAGAGTCTCACTAACCCAGAAAATGCTCATTCGGCTAGTGTAGCCAGCCTGCTCCAAGGATGGGATTACAGCAGAGCCACTGTTGAAATAATTATTTAAATCAGTCTCTGGCTCAGGCCTACTATCTAAGCCCTGGTGGCTCTGCCTAGCTCAGTCGCCATGTTTCTCTGCGGGAGGCCACGTGCGTGCAGCAGCTAGAACGGGCCAGCCAGAAACACCAGCCCTGCCACCCACGAGACGCCAGTGTGAGAGATGGCTCTGCCAATCTTCCATGCTGTCTCCACAAGGCAGGGTATTGCCCAGACCATTCCGCCATCCATGCGGGCCCAGTAAAAGAATGAGACTCTAATTCTTAAAGATTAATCAAAGGCTTTATGTTTGGTAAAGCTCAATAACAATATGCCCATACAGAGAGTTGTTTCCCAATTAGCTAACCTAAATAAAAGTAGTTACCCGCACCACTCTCCATACTTGCATGGTTTTCCATCCTCCCACATCTCTGCCCTCTCTAGCCCCTCCTCTTCCTTTTTTCTCTTCCTCTCCCAACTCCTCCTCTTCCTCTCCTTACTTACTTTAGTTCCTCCTACAAGCTACCATGCCTGTCTGGCTTTTATGTAGTTGCTGCAATCTGTGGGCTTATGTGGGAAGGGCTTTCTTCATTCACTAAACTCTCTTCCCAGGCCCTAAAAGTTTAAATTATAGTTTGTGTTTAGTGGGGTTTGACCTGGTGCTGCTATGTATGCAAATGCTAAATACTGGCCCCCAAGAATTGGTTGCAGTCTAGACAAGCACTTTCTCACGTACACCAAATGATGGTGTATAAACTTTGCTCGGTTTTTTATTCTCTTACTTGTTAAATAAAAGTGACAATTGGTTACAGCCAATTACTGAGGAGACTAGAAATAGGCAGGGCTTCAGTTACCAGGCTTTGGGGGGAGGGAGGAGGTAGGAATTGCAAGGCAGAGAGAGAGACAGAGACAGAGAGGGACACAGACACAGAGACACAGACACACAGAAAGGAGAGAGCAGAAGGCCTCCATTAGATGCAATGGACTGGGAGCATGTGACCAAGAGAAGTGGATCCTGAGGACAGACCAATGGAGAAGAAATAACCTGGGCAAGTAACTTGGGGAGTGCAACTGGGAAAGAGCCAGTCTTTCCCAGAAAAACAGTTTCAGGGTAATTGCCCAATAATTGTGCTAACGCTGGTTAAATAAATCAATAAGACTCTGACTTGATTATTCGGAGGCTAGCCAGGTCATAATAAGAACTAATAGAGTTATTAAATATTATACAACAATATATTGAGACAGAGTCAGCTCAGATCTCAATGAAAAGCAACTAGTCTACTGGAAAAAAAAAAAACAATTTCAGAGAACACAGTGAGGTGGTATCAACTTTAAGAACCTGGCTGGAATTTTCTGAGAATTTTCTAAGTATGACACATCTTTGATTGTCTTTTAAGATTTTCTATGAAGACCTTGTATTGGTAAAACTCCAAGACATGACATATGTACTATTAATGCCTCTTTTGTAACATAATAACATCTTGAATTTGTGTTTTTCACAGATGTTAAAGGAAGCGCTCTCATTCCATTCTGTAGCCTGCTGATGGTCTAACTGCTGGTGCTGTAACTAAGCAGGCGGCCTGTAGCTTCTGTTGAAAAGTGAGCCTGACTTCAGGTCCCTCCCCTTGGAACTCAGGGAAAACCCTGTGGCAGAGCAGTGGAAGGATTTTATGAGCCAGAGCAGCCCAGGACACCAAGAGAACACAGCCCACAGAATCAACTAAGCGGGGCTCAAAGAGACTGAAGGAGAAATGTCGGAGCCTGTGTGGACAGCGCAAGGTCCTCTGCATACATTATGGTCGCTAGCCTTGGTGTTTTTGTGAGATTCTTAATAGTGGAAGTGGGACTGTCTCTGACTCTTTTGCTTGCTCTTGGGACCCTTTTCCTCCCACTAGCTTTGCCTCGCCCAGTCCTGATAAGAGTGTTGGTGCCTAGTCCTAGTATAGCTTGTTATGCTGTGTTTGGTTGATATCCCTGGGAGATTTGCTTTTTTCTGAAGAGAATCAGAGGAAGAGGGGAAGGGAGGACTGGGAGAAGTGGAGAGAGGGGAAACTGGTTTGGATGTATTTTATGAGAGGAAATAATAATAAATGGTCTTAGTCAGGGTTTCTATTCCTGCACATCATGACCAAGAAGCAAGTTGGGGAGGAAAGGGTTTATTCAGCTTATACTTCCACATTGCTGTTCATCACCAAAGGAAGTCAGGACTGGAACTCAAGCAGGTCAGGAAGCAGGAGCTGATGCAGAGGCCATGGAGGGATGTTACTTACTGGCTTGCTTCCTCTGGCTTGCTCAGCTTGCTTTCTTATAGAACCCAAGGCTACCAGCCCAGGGATGGTACCACCCACAATGGGCACTCCCACCCTTGACCACTAATTGAGAAAATGCTTTAAAGATGGATCTCATGGAGGCATTTCCTCAAGGGAGGCTCCTTTCTCTGTGATAACTCCAGCTGTGTCAGGTTGACACAAAACCAGCTAGTACAAATAACAATAAAAGTGAACAAGCAAATGCCAGTCATGCATATAAAAAGGATCAGTGGGCTCACTTCCGTAAGCAGAACACCTGGTAGAAGGACTAGAGAAGATAGCTCTGAATAAGGACTAAACTTTGTCTAATTTTGTCTAATTTTTGACTAAGCTTTTCCTGTGACATTTAGAATCACCTCAGATATCAACTCGGTTTCCTATAAGCTGTAACAATTTTAGTATATTCCTGTGGTACCTACTCTAGTATGTGAACAATGACTCCAGAGTTATTGGGGTCTTCTACTTAGTTGAGCATCTCAGAAAGAATATTATTTCTCCCTCAAGATATCCCCCATGTGCCTGCACAGCAACAGAAGACAATATTAAGTGTGTAGACACAGAAATTATTACCCCAGAGCTTGCTCTCAGAAGGCACATACTGGTGAAAGCCAGTATGTTTTATGTCAACTTGAAAGCAGCTAAAGTCATCAAAAGGAGGGAGCCTCAATTGAGGAAATGCCTACATGAGATTCAGCTGTAAGGCATTGTCTCAATTAGTAACCAATGAAGGAGGGTCCAGAGTACTGTGGGTGGGGCCATCCCTGGGCTGGTGGTCCTGGGTTCTATAAGAAATCGGACTGAGCAAGCCATTGAGGAGCAAGCCAGTAAGTAACATCCCTCCACGGCCTCTGCATCAGCTCCTGCCTCCAGGTTCCTGCCCTGTGTGGGTTCCTGTCCTCAATGTTTTTGATGATGAACTCTGAGTGAAATAAATGTTTTCCTTCCCAACTTGCTTTTGGTCCTGGTGCTTCATCACAGCAACAGTAACTTTATCTAAGACACCTAGGAAGCATGGTCAAATTCAACTCTATACTGTATCTTGTCTGATCTGAGACAGATCACTCAGATATGCTTCCAAACTGCCAAAAGCAGAAAACATTACACTCCCAACGGGGTTGGGGGTGGGGGTGGGGGGTATGGATTAACTTGAAAGATACTTGTATAATGCTAAAAAATGTTAACTGGGTCTACAGTTAGTGAGATTTCAACTGTTACAACTTACAAAACAAAACAAACAAACGAAAGCAAGATAATTGTATCTTGATAAAAAACAGAGGTGGGCAGCTCTCAGCTCAGTGGGCAGAGCAATTGCTTAGTGTGAGCAAGAGGGGTTCACACCCCCTCACCGTGTTAATACAACAAAACACCTCAAACTTTAAAACTATTCCTTTTCCTGGTCCTTACGCGTTATTAGTCTCAAATATAACCTTAGAGCAAAGCATATGCTTATGGAGCGAGGAACTGCCCCATAAAACCTTTAGCACAAGCCCCACTGCTTCGACCTCTGCTGCCACTGCTGCCTCAAGAGAGAGGAAGCAGAAGAGGAGCCCATGTTGCCTGTCACCTATATCCTCACTGCGCCGCCAGGAAGAAAGATGTTCGCCTGCGCCAAGCTCGCCCGCACCCCTGCTCTGATCCGAGCTGGATCCAGTGTTGCATATAGACCTATTTCTGTATCAGTGATATCTCGACCAGACACTAGGACTGGAGAGGGCTCTACAGTATTTAATGGGGCCCAGGATGGTATGTGTCAGCTGATCCAGAGGGAGTTTCAGACCAGCGCTATCAGCAGAGACATTGATACTGCTGCCAAATTCATTGGTGCAGGTGCTGCAACAGTAGGAGTTGTTGGTTCTGGTGCTGATGTTGGAACCATCTTTGTCAGTCTTATCATTGGTTATGCCAGAAACCCTCCACTGAAGCAGCAGCTGTTCTCATATGCTGTCCTGGGATTTGCCTTGTCTGAAGCTATGGGTCTCTTTTGTTTGATGGTTGCGTTCTTGATCTTGTTTGCCATGTAACAGATATTACTGCCTGAAACGTTGGCATTCGTAGTGATTTCGGATGTAGTTCTGTGTATCTTGCTGTGACTCCGAAGACTATAGTACTGGTGTCATGGAAATACATGTTACTTCCAAACTCATTTCATTAAAGATGAAAGTTTAAACAAACAAACCAACAAACCTGTAAAAAGTGGAGACATCATCAGTTGGTTCTCAAGGCATCATAAGGTCCTTGAATTACAAAAATTACCAGATCAGATGCTGTTATATGGAGTGAGTAACAACTAAATAGTGTTACAGTAATGATGGATATCTAAGTTAAGCTTTTCTCGGGTTCCGGTTACTGTATGAGAAATCTAAGCTTACAGTGCCACCTACAGGCCAAGAAAAGAATATTAATGACAGCATGTTTTTGGTTTTTTGGGTTTTTAAATTTTTTTCTTTTATTTTTACACTCCAGATTTTATTTTCCTCTCAGTCCACCCTCCGACTGTTACACATCTCATACCTCCTCCTAACCTCCTTGTTCCCAAGAGGATGTCCCCACCCGCCCCCACCCCACCAGACCTTTAAACACCCTGGGGCCTCCAGTCTCTTGAGGGTTAGGTGCATCTTCTCTGACTGAACCCAAACCCAGCAGTCCTCTGCTGTATATGTGTTGGGGGCCTAATATTAGCTGGTGTATGCTGCCTGGTTGAGAGATCTCCAGTGCTCTCCAGTGTTTGAGAGATCTCAGGAATCCAGGTTGAGACTGCTGGTCCTCCTACAGGGTCGCCCTCCTCCTCAGCTTCTTTCAGTTTGTCCCTAATTCAACTACAGGGGTCACCAGCTTCTGTCAATTGGTTGGGTGCAAATATCTGCATCTGACTCTTGCATCTGCTTGTTGGGTCTTTTGGAAGGCAGCCATGCTAGGTTCCTTTTTGTGAGTGCTCCATCAGTGTCAGGTCTTGGGGCCTCCCCTTGAGCTGGATCGCACTCTGGGCCTGTCACTGGACCTTCTTCTCATCAGGCTTCTCTCCATTTCCATCCCTGCAGTTCTTTCAGACAGGAACAATTATGGATCAGAGTTTTGACTGTGGGATGGCAACTCCATCCCTCACTCACATGCCCCGTCTTTCTGCTGGAGGTGGGCTCTACAAGTTCCCTCTCCCCACTGTAGGGCATTTCATCTAAGGTTCCTCCCTTTGAGTGCTGAGAGTCTCTTACCTTCCAGGTCTCTGGTACATTATGGAGGGTCCCCCCAACCTCTTCCCTCCCAAGGTTGCCTGTTTCCATTCTTTCTGCTGGCCCTCAGGGCTTCAGTCCTTTTCCCCCACCCAATACCAGCTCATGTTCCCCAATCCTCCCCCATCCTCTTTTTAATTCATAAAATATAACTTTTCTGAGGAAATTAAAATATCCCTCCCCTCCCAAGTTTTACAACTTAATAGAGAATCACTTTATTTTCTATCATCGCTAAAATTGTGAAGGCAGTTTTAAAAACTAACGGTATCATAATATACAACTTCATTTGTATTTTGAGATTGCTGAAGCGTCTGTGATGGGTAACCTCGAGTGTCAACTTGAAGAGGTTAGAATCACCTGGAAGACAATCTCACTTGACACGCATGTAAGGGGGATTATCCTGTTTAGAGTGATTGGGGCAGGAAGCCACACCCACAACAGGCGGCGCCATTCCCAGCGCTTGGATCCTGAACTGTCCATGAGTGACAAGTATCCACTGTTCCCTACTTTCTGACTGTGGTCACCAGCGCCCTCAGGATCCTATTGCCATGACTTCTTTGCCGTGACAGATTGCACCTTGGATCTGGGAGCCAGAATAAACCCTTTCACCTTTAAATTGTCTTTGTTAAGGTTCTTCATTGCAGGAACAGAAAGGTAACTAAGATGATATGTAACATCATCTGACATATCATGTAATAGCCTATCATATATATGGCCATAACATATACATTTAGTCATTACATTAGACATACAAAATTTTATATATATACATATATATGTATATACATACAGTCATTATATTCCACACCCAAAACTATACATAATCATTATATGACACACACTACATATATGCATACATACATATATACATATATATAATTTTTTAAAGTGAATATTCATCATCTCATAGAATGTCATTTTCTTTTCTTCTCTTCCACATTGTACCTGCAGACATGTAACAGCTGTGGAGTGCCAGGCCCCTCTTCAACACACTGTACTTACATTACCTGATGACAGTTTCACATTAGACCTCCAGTAGTATCTGTGTTAATGTCCCCTATGTGACTCTTGAGCAGGAAGCACGGGATCTTGAATAAATAGTAAAGCCAAGGCTCGAGCTGGGGCAGCTGGTCGCCAGTGGCTGTGGGTTTTTCTTTTTTAAACATTCTTTATTATATATTTTTTTACTTTAAAGGATGCTTAAAGAGCTACAAATATAGCTCAGAGATCCTGTTTGCTTAACATAGTCAATGCCCTGGAACTGAGTTCCATTAAAATATGCTTCTCACTGGCGAGCATGACCTGTGTGAGACACCTGTGTTGCTCCTGTAAAACACTGTCTAATGCTACTAAATTTCCATCAGTAACTTTAGTGACTACGTGTCTGCTAACAATCTGACTCAACTCATCTTCCTCATGTTACTTATCGGTGGACTCCGAACTGACTTCTGATTCGCTCTACAATATACAGAGTAGTGGTCCTCAGCCTTCCTAACTCTGTGACCCCTTAAGCTCCTCAGGCTGTGGTGAGCCCCCCCCCAACCATAAAGTTATTTTGTTGCTACTTCGCAACTTCGCTATTGTTATGAATCATAACATAAACATATTTGACCAACAAAGGGATTGTGACCCACAGGTTGAGTTCCACTGATACAGAAGAACATGCAACAAAAAACACATTTTGCATTCCATAGAAAACTTTTGCTTCTTTTGGATTTTATTTCCTGGTTCTAATAGTCTCTAAATGGGTAGAATTTAGCATCGCCATACAAAAAAACAAACAAACAAAAAAAAAACAAAGAAAAAAACAACAAACAACAACAACAAAAAACATCATTGCTGGTCTGCAATATTCCATATGGATTTTTTTAATTTCATCACTGTATGTTACTGGCAATGACACAAATATCTGACTAGGTCTTCCCAATAAATAATTCACCTCTCTCTATCCAAACTTAAATGACATAACGCAGTTAAAGATGACTCATGGTGCGGGACAATTAAAGCAAACTTAAGATTTCCAAATGGACAACAGGTTTTCTTTTCGCAGCATAAAACGTAGATACAATTCTGTGGTAACTCAGGAAATTAGGAATGTCTTTATTTTCAAAAAGGATCAATACAATATCCAACGTCATCGGTATGTGTCAGAAATAGAATGTGGAATACAGACAGCAGTCTAAAACCTGAGTTTTAGGTGAAAGAAAACATAGCAAAACATATACTAAAAAGTTAGTATAAAAAATTTAATTAAAATCTTCAGTCTTTCTCAAAGATGATCTCATAAATACATTATGAGAACAGATACTGCCCTTGCATGGTGTAATACCAGCCACTTAGTGCCAGAAAGGATGGCAGTTATGGAGAAAAGCTTCTCAGGTCCTGTCTCCACGGTTTCATTGTCACCTGGCTTTACCTTTCTAAGCAGTGTGGACGGTGTTCTCTCTCCGCCTCTCTCTTAAGCGTGATGAACAGCAGCCAGTGCTCAGAGGTGTGCTCCAAAGACCTGGAACTTTCATGACTGGAGCAAAAGTCCCTGAAGCACGACCTTAAAGACCACGGTCACATAGTTTTAAACTTAGACACTGATGCTTACGTTAATATACCACACCCAGCCTCTCAGGATACCGTGAAAACTGACAATCAGCAGCTGCGAAGCTCGAGGTGGAGTCCTGGGAACCACAGCTACCCTTGCTTCCGAATGCGGGGCACGTGGCTACATCAGGGTGTGGACTTAAATGTCGCCTTTCATCATTTCCCGCAGACAAACGGTAGCGTAACAGGAAGCGTCGAGGTCGAAGGACAAGGACAGTGATGAGGCTGTAGCATCGGCGTGGGACCCTTCCGCTTGAATCTCAGCAGCGTCAGGATGGACTAGTCGGTGTGACACGTTGTGGGGGTGTTTCACGATGTGCCTGTAGCATCCGGGTATATTCAGCTTCAGGGCGGGCACCCTGAACCTACAGGCCTGCAGTCCGTCCCTGCTGAGGACTCCTTGGTACCACTGCCCTACTTTGTTCTCTGGGTACTGAATGTTGTATCCAAGCACAGGCAGAACCACCTAGGAGGGCAGGGAGAAACGACAGCCTGTGGGTTAGCCTAAGAGAAGATATGCTACCATATCTCACCTGTCTGACTGGGACCCAGCTTTGTAAAACACAGCGTCAGGCTATGAATATGACAGTTGGCCTGAGACATGTTTTGGGTATTACCTAGGCTAGCTATAATGTTATTTGATAAAGAGCTAGCTTAAACCAAAGAGTCGGGAGAGCTGTGGTAATCAGTTTACGTCAGGTATCGCTGGGCAAACCATAATTCAGAAATAAAGGTTCGTTTACAGACTCAGGAAAGACCAACTCTCTGAAAGCACGCAATCCTACAAGTGGAGTCTTTGGTGACACGCAGGATAGTCTACTGCTAACCCTGCTATATTGCACGACAGTCTTAGATTCCATTTATTAAAAAGCAAACAGGTGACAGCGAGTATTTTTATTTTTTATCAGCTGCATGCCCGTGAGTAACGCCCTGCTCCTTCAGGGTTGCTCCTTTGCTGACTGCTGGACAGTATGCTTTGGTGCTAAAAAGTATTTAGAAAAACGGACAAAAAGGCATCAAATGTATAAACGAATCTCACAGAAGCCAGGCACTTTAGGGTTTAGGTCAGCATGCAGAAGGCTGAAGCAGGGTATGTGTGAGTTGGAATCTAGCCTGGGCTACGGCAGGCGTCTGAAACATGATTCACTTGTAACCCTTTTATCCAAGAAATTTGTACATGACCCTAGGCATGTAACTCTGTGAAATTGGTATAAAAGCCAGAAATTGGCTGATAATAAATCATACAAGATGTATTTCAGGATGATTCTTTAATGTCATATATATAATTCTATCTTTATTAAAGACAATCTAATTATTAAAATATTAAATCAAATTTGCATGCTAATAAGATTACGTGCTGTTTATTTTCATCTGAGGCATTAGCTGTTGGCTGAATATTTGAAATTGTGGGACAGAAAGCGTCTTCAGGGTTTTCCAGAGTTGGTAGGTATTTGGATTCAGTAATCCTCACCGCCAAGAGGATTGTTTCACACAGACAACACAGCACAAAACGGCAGAAGTAACTTAGAGCCATTTCAGAAACCGTTCCAGCTAACAGCTGTTCTTAAAAGTCAGCTACCAAAATAACAATTTTTAAAATCAGGTATCCTAATGCAATCCAACCCAAGCATAACTTGATATTTACATGCTGGTGGATGGTGGTAGAAAAATATTACGTCTCTGTTTTCCAGAAGTAAGCCATTTGTTTTTTTAAAAACCGAAAATTTTTGTATGTGCAGTAAAACCTACTTCGGCTAATATGTAATCGTTGGGAATCTGAGCTGAGGTGTTTCAGGCGACACCATCATCACCATCATCACCACCATCACCATCCTCACCATCACGGTCGTCGTCGTCATCACCATCTGCACGGTTGAGCATGCGGTACTCACGGTGCAAAGCGCATGTGTTACGATGCAGACCCTGGTCTGCAGTGAGGACACATGACGCGGTACCGGCGAATGCTTCTACAAATACCCTGGGTGCGTTATGCACTTGGTCATCCGCTAACTTTCTGTCCGTATGTACTCAGAAACCTCGTGCTGCTGCAGAACGTTTTACCATCCCCACGTTTCGCCGTGGGGTCACAGCCTACAGACTTAGAAGCTGAGATGCAGGACGGTTCAACAAAGGCCACGTAGATACTGTGCGACACTATTCACGTGACATTTTTTTTTCCCAAGGGTAGAGCACGGTAAGATAAGATAAAAAAGTAAATCGGTGATTCTTGTGAGATAGGATGAGTGCAACCCTGGAAGTAGGATTAATGGTCAGACACTGGGAAACACCGGAGGGAGACATGAACTGCTCTTACTAAATTTCTGTATTTGCATGACTATATATGTTTATCAGAAGCAAGCATAAAATAAATGATTAGGATCTAAATGATAGCATAATCATTTTGTTATAAGCATAGATTATTAGGATAATAACATTACTTAATTTAAAAGTTACCTAAGAAGGGAGGGTCAGATTTGTCTCTAGCAGACAATGCTCATGTAAATCTAAGTGATGATAACTTGTAACCACATTTACCTGGTGCAGTGCGTATGTGTTGTCTGATTCCTCTTCTTTGGTCACCAGATGAACCTAGATTTATAAAATACAGTCAAAATGAGTGGTTCCCAAATGCTCAGACTACCTCAGTGTTCCCTGACTGACACACTGAATACACATACGCTCAAACACGACCTCTTCATAATCTCGTCTCCAGACAAGCCCACTCCGTAAAAACAGACCAGTCCTTTCTGCGTTGACCACACACTACTGAAGCCGTGATAGCCGTGACTTTCCTTCCTCACCAACGAATTATGCCGAACTGAACATCTGCAGAGCCAGACCCTCCCTTCCACTCCAGGGTGACCCTAGCAAAGACAACTAGTAATGGGAGACACAGAGCCTGAACCCGTTATCTTCTGTAAGGCAAGGGCTCAAATGGAGGGACTGGGACATCAACCCAGCCACAAAACCTTTGATATAGTTTGTCCTGCCTGCAGAGTGTTCTAGGACCAAGCAAGCGGAAGCATCAAAGTGACCATAGAGACTTCATCACGCTGTTTGCTAATGAACGGTTGTAGGCATCAGAGACAGGAAGGGAAGGAAGGAGGTGTGTGATATATTATGCTTGGAAAATGTTGCTCGCAGTGTCATAGGATACAGGATTCTGGGCTGGAGAGATGCTCAGCTGTGAGGAGCACCTGCCACTCATGCAGGGGTCGGGTTGGAGACACCATGGTGCAGGCATAAATCATGGGTTTCAGACAAAGGGCCAATAAATTCATGCTGGGGTCTCTTTTAATTAGTGTGGGGGAGATTTCTATTACCTGAAATGATTTGTATAGATTTGTATAGATTTGT
>NW_021620703.1:637984-680005 GCF_004785775.1 Grammomys surdaster | reverse complement strand
TATAGATTTGTATAGATTTGTATAGATTTCTATTACCTGAAATGATTTCTATAGATGGAGGCCAGCATTAATCCAGGTGAAGTTTTCTTTAGGCAAAGCTCAGAGTCAACCTTTCCTTTCGGTTTTCAAGTGCTGGGCAGCGATGTATCTTTATCAACTGACTCCTAGATCTACGTGCTGGTTCCTCCAGACCCTCTTAGACTCCTGGGTCTTTTTAGGCACGCTACATTGGCGATTCTGAATCTTTCCTTTCCCATCTGAGCCTAGCTCTCATTTCTATAGAATAGGAGTTAAAGGACTGAATATCTGATAACCTTTACTCCCCTAAAACCTAATGACTTAATAGTACACAGAATGAAGTACTGCTGGAACCTAAAGATTTTACAATGTACAGAATGAAGTACTGCTCGGGGCCTCGTCCCTGTTTTTAACCATGTTTTGATGTAATGTCAGAGAAAAGTTTATTTTGTTCTTTTTGCTTTACACTATTATTTGAACTTTCTCACGAGACATACGGGATTTGGCTTCACTAATTAGTTCAAATTCACAGAGATAAAAATGCCAGCTGGATGGGGAATAAACAGGAAAAGCACGTTTTCTAGTATCTCGAAGCCTTGTAGCATCATAACGGAACTTTCTTTAAGGGAAAGCAGGGAGAGATAAGAGAACACATGCTGGCCGAGGAGGCGAGGGAGAGAGCACCTAATTGAGATGTGTGGGCGAGCCAGCTCTGGACGGTTCATTCCTGTTTTTAAGAGGACCGCCCTATACACTACACATACAGGTGAGAGAGGGGGAGGGAGGGAGGGAGGGAGGGAGGGAGGGAGGGAGGGAGGGAGGGAGTCTGTTTGTGAAAGTGTGCTCTTTAGGGGAAGTTTTACCACCTTTTACTCTGTACCACTGACTGTTTCTTCACTTAGCAACACGTGTTGATTCTCAGCTGTCTGAAGAGTCAAGCGGGAGATGAGCAAACGGAACTACTGTCTCTGCGGCGAGTCACCTCCATGGCGGGTACTCACTTTACTGCTTGGGAAATGCTCGTCCGCATCTTCATCCAAGCAGATCAGGTCTCCCGCCACCACTTTGGGTCCGTAGGCTGCCAGTCTGTAAGACGCTGCCTCGTTCCAAACCCTGCTACTGTATGCGTGGACGTAGAAGATGCGCATGGAATGGGGGAAGGAGAACCAGGCCTGGACGCAGCCTTCCTCCGTCACGCCGAAGCGATGCAGCGACTCCAGCAGCGCCCGCTCTCGGACCCGGAACTCCGGCATCAGTGAAAGCGTGCCTTTAGCATCCTCTGAAATGAAGAGCAAACCAGCCCGGAGGTACTTCTACTGCAGAGCTGTTTGCGGGATGCCTTTTCAAGCAGTCTAAATGAAAGGCAATCCTTTGTGGAGACACTGAGCATTACCGGTTAAACCTAATTATACTTGAAAAAGCTTGGTTTTTGTTTTGTTTTTCGGTTTTTGGTTTTTTGAGCTTTTATTTTCCTTGAAAAATAAGAAAGAACAAATAAACCCAGCAATAGCAATGGCTGACCAGACTCCCTTCCTTTAGAACAGAGTTAATCTAATTCAGAAGACTGCTAAACAAAAAGAACCTATCACCAAGGATCTAATAAACCGGCAAGCTGCAGGGGTCTGGGAGTTTCTAAAGAAGAGTTATGGACATCCAATAGAACATCAGCGAATCAACAGCAGCAATCTGTAGCCGAGCTAATGGGAGGCTTTTTAAAATGTACAGTGCTGAGCTCCGTACACACTTATTCACGGAGAGCCCTGTAACTGATGTTTGCTAAACGTCCTGGGTACTTCTTGGGTATGCTAAAGCTTTGGACCGCATGGCTTATGTGCACCTGTGAACAATTCTGTACATACACACCAGACTGAAGTGTTCAAAGTGGAGTCAGGAAGACACGACGGCCCCTCACAAAAAATTGTTAAGAAACTCGAGATCACAGACTCAGTCAAGGGCTTCGATACTTGCTGGGGCCCTACCACCATCAGAGGCAGTGTGAAGTGGACCTCCTGTTAGCAGTGGGCTATCCCACTGGCCTGCTCCCAGGGACCTAGCAGCTGCTATGTCATCACCTGCTGCCACCAGTTGCACCAAGTGTGTGCCTCACATGAAAAGGCCTCCAGCCACCCAAGGTCCCTCTCTGCTTTCTCTCTCTCTCTCTCTCTCTCTCTCTCTCTCTCTCTCTCTCTCTCTCTCTCTCTCCCCTCTCCCGTTTCCTCCCCCACCCCCCCCACCCCGTCTTCTTATCTGTCTCTGCTATTTCTTACAGAGTCCACTTTTGAAGAGAGGCCCGTGCAGGACGTTTGTGTGTGCCTTAACTACTACAGATCAGTAAAGAAACCTACATACCAGTTTGGAGAAAGTATTTCTTTGCCTTATTGACAGGATCATCCGTGTCTTCTGGTGTAAGAAATAATTTTATGGCCTTCACCTGGAGAAATTAATCAAGTAAAGATGTTTTTTTTTTTTAAATGGCCAATTACTTAAAAAAAAAAAGAGAAAGAGGCAAATTCTTAGGCATCTTTAGAGGACTGAAAATGTTGCAATTTCCTCCTTTAGCTTAGCACACTTCGTTTCACATGTAGAGATATCCTTTGATACAAAGTAACATACAAAGTAACAACCAAAATATTACACTGGAAAGGCCCTCCCCAAGCACTTCTGCAATTACACTTCTGACATTTTTTTTTAATTTTATGTATTTGAGCACAGCTCCCATTTCTGCCATTCTTTATTCAGCCAAAATAAGAACATGGACATAAAGGCATGACATAAACACCCAGACTTTGCCAACAGGGATGAAGACAGGGAAGGAAGCAAGAATACCAAAGCCACTGGTTTCGATTATATCCTCAATGTCTTTGACATTTTGGGTCTTACAAAACAAGTTATGGCTGGCAAGATGATTTGGTATATAAAGGCGCATGTCACCAAGCCTGATGACCTGAGTTCAGTCCCCAGGACACACATGGACAGAAAGAACTGACTTTGGCAAGCTGTCCTCCACACTGGCAAAATAGGATAGAAAGTGTCGACTTAGATGTTTTATTTAGGGCTGGAGAGATGGCTTAGAGGTTAAGAGCACTGACTGTTCTTCCAGAGGTCATGAGTTCAATTCCCAGCAACCACATGGAGGCTCACAACCATCTGTAATGGGACCCGATGCCTTCTTCTGGGTGTGTCTGAAGACAGCGACAGTGTAGTAGCTGTCTACTACACACAAAATACACATATACAAACAAAATAAATCTTTAAAAAATATTTTTTTATCTAACATTTTAATAGTTTATTTTAAATCATGCATGTATGTGACGTTTCTTTCTTTCTTTATTTTTCTCTAATTTAGAAAAGGCATCTACTCAGTTCCTGTTACTATATCACTGTATGTACACTAGGACTGCTTTCTAAGAACCTAGCTCATAGTATAAAGGAACTTAAAGTGACTCAATCATTTCCCACTTTCCATTCCATCTTCTACAGCACTGATCTAAACAGATGTTCATAAAAAGCTAATGCATCCGGTGCCTGTTGATTGTCTGTCGACCTGGCACATGCCCAGGTCTCCTGGGAAGAGGGAGCTTCAACTGAGGGAATGTCCTTATCGTATTGGCCTGTGGACAAGTCTGCAGAACATCTTCTTGATTTAACGAATAATGTGGAGGGGCCTGTCCAGTGCCACTCTTGGGCAAGTGGGCCTTAAAACAAGAGGAGCAAGTCAAGAGAGCAAGCCAGCCAGGAAGCAGCATCCCTCCATGGCCTCTGCTTCAGTTCCTGCTTCCAGCTTCCTGCCTTGAGTTCCTGCCTCAGTTTCCCCTGGTGATGGATGATGTTTGAAAGCCAAACAAACCCTTTCCTCCCCAGGTTGCTGTTGGTCATGGTGTACTGTCACAGCGGTAAGAAGCCAACTAAGATAACATCCAAGCAAATACTGAGCCTCCATGACATGCTGAGGACCGTGTGGTGTCTGATGGGTAGAAAAGACTGAGCAATCTCAAACAGACAATCAAAACAAAATATAACAAGATGAGAAATCCCAGATCACAAACTTAGAGGCCATTTTAGCTGACTCACAGAATGTAAAGATTAGGGCGGTAGTGCCGTAAGCTGAGAAAGAATATGTGGTGTGCCAGCTACAGGAACAGGCCTCCAAGTTGTCTCTCATGATGCCCTTGGTACCTATGCCTGGCACAGTCCTCCCCACATGTATCAGGTCTGGTATAATGTGAATCCAAGAATATGGTAGCTGCCTAATAAATCTGCAGTGATACTAGGCAGGATACATAATGCATGTGTCAAATGTATGTGCATGCACATACATGTAGTTATATACCACAGTTAGGCATGCAGTGAGCATATGTAATAAATACAAGTAACTAGTTAGGATGATATTTTTGAAAATTCTTACCATTTCATTCTTCAGTAGAGCCAATCCAATTCGGTCCGTTTGGATTTTCTTTCCTTTCCCAAATCTCTGTGGTCCGTAGTAATTCACAAAACCTTTACTCTATGAATATGACACAACGTAAGAAATTAGAGCTTCATAAATATAGTATAGTCAAATTCTTTCTCTTCGAATTTAATTGAGAAATTCAGTAATTACCAATAATACAGACAGAGAAGCTAAAGTGGTCTGAGAGATTTCAGTTACACACCAGAAGGAGCAGGGAGCAAATTTAAATTGGCCCGTAAACCTTCAGGGGCTGGGTGCAAAGGGGAGAGAGAAGAGGGGGCTGCTGAGAGTCAAGGCCTGCCTGGGCTATGTGAGACCCTGTCTCGAAAAAGCAATTTAGTGATAAATGGATAAGGTTTTAAAATACCCTTCAATTTACATTACTGAGGAGTTCCTGGCATACAGAACCTGACGTCCTAAGCCAAGAGAGATGAGGTATCCTGGGACAAACTGCTCACTAAACCCGGATCTCATCCCCCTCTCAAGCTCTTTCCTTCTTTGGGATTCCTCTGCTGTCGTGAGATAGCAGGAACAATGTACGGATTTCTTCTCCCAGCCCGCGGGCTGGGCTCCTTCATATTATTCACTAGCACATTTCCTTCCGAATTGGTTTCTTTCTCTGATATTTCCTGGAGAGGGATGAAGATGCCACCTCTGGACGCCATGCTTCAGAAATGTCATGTCACTCAGAAGAAATAGGAAGACGTTGGTCTGTTTGAAACATACGAGGCGAGGGAGATAGAGATGGATAGATAGATAGATAGATAGATAGATAGATAGATAGTCTGTTTGAAACATATGAGGCGGGGGAGATAGAGATAGATAGATAGATAGATAGATAGATAGATAGATAGATAGATAGACAGACGGATAGATATGCATGCATGGGCATCATCGAGTTTCTTGAAAGTTAAGAGTGCTCCATACACTTTATGAGAGGAGTAAACATTCGCTCAACTGATAATCGGGACTGAGTACCAACTCAAGGTTTGTCAATAAAGGACGCTAAGATAATTTTTTTATCAGTACAGCATGAAGGAGCTGTTTCCACTTGTAAAAATCAACTGCAGATAAGGTGGGTGTTCCCTATATTAAACCTCCGCTTTTTAAAACTTATTTTCAACTTGTATAAACAGCGTGGTAAACCTTAGGATAACTGGAACAATCATTAAGTATAGCCAAAAGTTTATAAGCAGACCTATAGCTCTCTAAAGAAACCTTCAAGAAATCCTTGTTCTCAAGCCACTCAACTTTTCTCATTAAGAGATTTTTTTTTTAAAAAAGGTTTATTGGCTGGCAAAATGGTATGGTGGGCAAGGACCTCACCACACAGGCCTGATGACCTGATTGTGGTCCCCAGAAGCCACAGTAGGAGAAAACTGACTCCTTAAAGCTGTCATCTGTGTATGTGCGTGTGCACACAGACACAATAATACTGAATAAATAAAAATAGCAAAAGACAAAGCTGTGTAAAGCTAAGATCATTTCCTATGCGAACTTCTCGATACACAGCGTATTTTCGTAAATACCAAAGCAGACCTTGTTATAAATGCTATCAGTCGGTGTTCACAGAACCCCTCTGTGTTTAAGAAGAGATCATTTTTTTAGTAACAGTTTTCAGAAAGGAAAAAATTAGAATTTCTAGGTAGGCTGGTCATGAAAACCAGATAGCACACAGATTACACAATCTAAGGAGTGTTCTATACAAGTCAAAGTGCATAACCTAAAGAACTTTAGTTGGAAGCTGCTAACTAACACAGGCCTCTTTGTGTTCCTGTCACTGAGGTGTAGGGTTGTGTTAAAAGTCTGTATATCTCAACTGTGGGACAGAATCATTTTAAAATAGGAGTTACTTTAAAGCATCAAAGCTGTAAGCCTAACTGGTTTTTTTTTTTCTTTTTAAAGTTGGTTTAGAATTGGAGACTAACTGTCAAAATGTTTTAAAAGTTCCCCAGGTTGAGAATTGCTTGTCTGGATCAGGTATGAGCAAACAGCTAGAGCCCACAGGTCAAATCTGGCTCAGCACTCACTTCTATAAACAAACGATCGTAATACAGCCATCCTCATGCCTGTACGCATCCATACCTATGGCCCCTCCTACACAAGTTCATGGAGGAGAGACAGGGAAAGGGGATAACACTTGAAGTGTAAACAAATAAAATGATTAATAATAATTTTAAAAAACCTTTAAATGTTGTACACTGGCTGGGCAGGTTGTATACATACATTCTCTCAGTCTGTAGAAACATATGTAAGAACAATTAAAGAAATAGAGGCCACAGGGTAAACCCATCTACACTACCACATGCTTTTGAGGGAAGACACCAGAGAAAACCTGTTTCAGAGACTGGTTCCCCTCTGCTGGGGATGGGCACACACTGTCTCTTTTAATATAGAACATATCAAGAAAAAAAAATATACTGGCACCTAATTATCATTTTAAAAATCAAGTATATTGGGACAGGAGGGTCAGGACCATTGGGGACACTCTACAGCTTGAATGAAGTAGAAGGCAGAAGGCTTTTCCCAAAAAACATTTACATGGTTATTTATTGTGCATGGGTGTTTTGCCCACACACACGTCTGCATCACTTGGGAACTCGATGCCAGTGGAGGCCAGAAGAGGGTGATGGATCCCCCTGGAACTGGAGTGGAAAAAAAAAAAAAAAAACACACACAGTGGGAAAAAAAAACCCTCATTCTTTTGTCTCAGTGAGAATTATAGAGATTTTTCTTAATACAATTTCAAAATTGAGTTTTCTTACCTTAACATTTTCTATTGCCTCCAGAATCCTCTCTCTCAGGTTTGCAGAATCATTTAGTTGATTTCTTAGATTTCTGATGATAATTTCAAAGTGATTTCCTCTTAGCTGACCGAGTCTGAGAGAATCGCCTACAGACCGAATATTAAACACATTCATTCTCTTCCTCTTAATTTCCTCTTCAATATTTTTCAACCTTGAAGTGATAAATCATACAATCAGTTAAATCTTAGTTTACAAATTCCATATTTAATACAAGCTTTAAAATGAAACTTGACGGGCAACTCCTATCAAAATGTTAAGTACAAAGGTGGCTGGAGAGATGGTTCAGTGGTTAAGAACACTGGCTGCTCTTCCAGAGGACATAGTTTGATTCCCAGTACCCACACGGCAGCTCACAACCATCCGTAACTCCAGTTCCAGGGGGATCCGTCACCCTCTTCTGGCCTCCACTGGCATCGAGTTCCCAAGTGATGCAGACGTGTGTGTGGGCAAAACACCCATGCACAATAAATAACCATGTAAATGTTTTTTGGGAAAAGCCTTCTGCCTTCTACTTCATTCAAGCAGTAGAGTGTCCCCAATGGTCCTGACCCTCCTGTCCCAATTTGTCCATTTCCCTCTCAGGGTCTGTCCCACCAACAAACCCACCAGCATCAGAGATTCAGTTCTGAACACTTCCTTACTCAAACTTTTAGAAAAACATATTTTAGAATCATATAAGAAAAAAAGAAGCTGGGCAGTGGTGGCGCATGCCTTTAATCCCAGCACTTGGGAACCAGAGGCAGGCGGATTTCTGAGTTCGAGGCCAGCCTGGTCTACAGAGTGAGTTCCAGGACAGCCCGGGCTACACAGAGAAACCCTGTCTCGAAAAACCAAAAAAAAAAAAAAAAGAAAAAAGAAAAAAGAAAAGAAAAGAGAAAAAAATTGCAAGTATCAATTTTTCTTTATATATACTTTTTTTCAGCTTTTATTAAAACTGCCTATGCGATTTGATAGAGTGCTTATTGTCCTCTCAATATATTTCTTGATTTCTAGATCTGCTATAGGCTATTACTTGAAGAGTCATTGAAATTCTACACCCACAGACCAAATCAAAATAATCTTGCTTCTCTTCCTGGGTACTAATCATCATATTTATTGCCTTTGGGTGTTAAAACTTAGCCTTTGTCTTAACAGTATGATATCTGAATTCCTATAATCCAGACCCCAAACCAAAATTATCACCACTTCTATTCATGTATAGGACTTAAAAGCATCTCTGTGCAAATAGTACGTACTTGAAAAAAAGGTTTATAAATTTTTATGTCTTCAATTACACTTTTCTGAATGCACGTGCATATTTGAACAAAGTATCGGTATTTATAAACAATACAGACACTTTATAATCAAATCTACCACTTGTCAGTATCTATCCTAAGATTTCCTAATTTTTGTAAGATTATTTTTTCTTTTATTATGTGTGTTTGTGCGAATGCATGCCGTGTGTGAGGGGCCAGGATAGGACACAGAAGGACACTGGACCCTTGGAGCTGGATTGCAGGCAGGTGTGAGCTTCCCTACATGAAAGCCGGGAACTGAACTTGGGTTATCTGGAAGAAGAGGAAGTGTTTTTAACCCCTGAGCCATCTTGCCAGCCTCATACTTCATACATGTGCACATGTACATGCATGGCAAACAATTATTTTATTAACGTAGAATGTGCTGTTTAGTGTCTAACCAGTTAGTTAACACGGACAGTAAAGCTAAGGTGGTCCCAATATTATTTTGAGTGTTAACCCTACACTTTACCAGAAAGCAATACAGCATTACCTCTCCGGAGTCACTTTTCTAACCACCATTGATTGATAGGTGATTGCTTTCTTGTCTTTAAGGCCCGCGTAACTGAAATCCGAAGGAATAACACCAAGTTTGATGGCTAGAAAACCAATTGCTTCGAACATCTCCAGATTTTCCTTTTGTAGGGTAAAAGCTGAAACACAATAATTCTAGATTACAGAAAAGATGGCATCGTTCATAATTACATTCTTCGCAAACTAACAGGTTAGGATAATAAACCTAATTATTAAGGGTAAAAGTGTGCTTTAAAGCATTTGTTGGCTCATTCAAGGTGTGAATTAAAAATTCACATTATTTCCCTGGGCTTACAGGACCACCTTCCATTCTCCATATAGACCATTGATGGGAAAACCTCTGGCGCGGTGTGTGAAAGCATCACCTGTCAATAAAGAGCTGAACGGCCTATAGCAAGGCAGGAAAGAATGGGCAGAACTTCCGGGAAGAGATAGGAATTCTGGGAAGGAAGGCAGCTGTGGGTGATTCGCGACCGAAACACAGAGGAAGTTGTATGGCATTAATTCATAAATAAATTATCCTCCGTGTCATTATTCGGGAACTGGGGTGGACATAGAAAAGCCCTAGCGGTTACAATCCATTTTCATTAATATATCCTAAATTCCAACACGTAAGACTCCTGGTTTGTTGCGTTTTTGTTCAATCTTCCGAATATAATAATAGCAGTTCTGCCTCAGGTTCCAAGGTTGAATGCTCCATAGCAAACGCTGTACTTACTTTACAAATCACATGAGTGCTTATATTAACAGATGAATAATCAAAAATATAAAGCAAGCCGGGCGGTGGTGGCGCACGCCTTTAATCCCAGCACTTGGGAGGCAGAGGCAGGCAGATTTCTGAGTTCAAGGCCAGCCTGGTCTACAGAGTGAGTTCCAGGACAGCCAGGGCTACACAGAGAAACCCTGTCTCGAAAAACCGAAAAAAAAATTATATAAATATAAAGCAAAATGGTGGTTGCAGGGATCTGAAAGGAAAGCATGCTAATTCAGTTGACGCTGATGTCAGAATAGGAAGATGGTAAGATTCAGGAGATGATTGGTGGCAGTGGGTGATAAGACAATGGTGGACCGTAGAGACTGATCAGTCATTAAGGCTAGGCTCACAACCAAAAATCTCAGGAATGAATAAAATGGCAAATTTTATATAATATACATTTTACTGGATTTTCTTAAACATTTAAGGCAGCGGTTCTCAACCTACCTAATGCTGTGAGCCATGAACACGATTCCTCATGTTGTGGTAAGCCCTACACCATAAGATTATTTTCAATGCTACTTTATAATTGCAATTTTGCTGTAGTTACGAGTCATAATGTAAATATTTTTGGAAACAGAGGTTTGTCAGAGGTTGAGAATTGCTGAGTTAAAGGTTGGTAAATTTATTACATAAGTACATTAGATATGTGTATGAACACATGAAGGCAGAGATATTTTTATATATGATATTTTGATTCTTATAAAAGGTCGCCTAAGCAAAATTGTTCATTTTGCTTTTGGACACCAATATCATCATCATATTGGCCTCTTAGTGAACCATTAATTCTAACTTCAGTAAAACTAACGAATGCATAAAAAGATTCTAAGATCTTGACTCATTATCCCAAATCACTGATACTATTTCAAGTAGTATAAAAAGTTAGAAGCCCTAAGAGGAGATGCAAGGATCTCCCTGGGAAGGGGAAATAGAACAGATCCCGAGGGGGCAGCTGGGGACTGGAAGGGATGGGAACAGGAGGGATCAGGTGTATGTTGGGGAGGGGGGATACTGGGAGAAATGACTGGAATTGGAGAGGCATTTTGGGGGGTAAAGTAGAAACATAGTACAATGGAAAGTCCATAGAACCTAGGAGGTGATCCTTGCAAAGACTTCTAGTAATGGAAGACACAGAGCCTGAACCTGTTCTCTTCTGTAATTAGGCAAGGCCTCAAATGGAGGGACTGGGACATCAACCTAGCCACAGAATCTTTGACCTACAGTTTGTCCTGCCTGCAGAATGACTGAGTAAGCCGAATCAAAGTGACCCTAGAGACTTCATCCGCAACTGATGGAACCAGATGCAGAGTCCCACCACCAAACATTAGGTGGAGCTTGGGAGTCATGCAGAAGAGTGGGAGGAAGGATTGGAAGAACCAGAGGGGTCAGGGACACAACATGAGAACACAGTCCACAGAATGAACTGACTGGGACTCATAGGGACTTGTAGAGATCAGAACTGTAGGGGTCTGACCTAGGTCCACTACGTATGTGTTACGGCTGAGTAGCCTGGTGTTCTTGTAGGAATCCTAACAGTAGGAGAGGGGCCTGTCTCTGACTCTTCTGCCTACTTGTGGACCCTTTTCCTCCTACTGGGTTGCTTTGTCCAGCCTTGATGTGCCTGTCTTATTGCAGTCTATTATGCCTTGTTTGGTAGATGTCCCTGGGAGTCCTGCTCTTTTCTGAAGGGAGGTGCAGGGGGTGGTGGATCTGGAAAAGAAAGGAGGTGAGGGGGTCAGAGACTCGGGGGAGGAGGAGGGGAAACTTTAGTCATATGTAATATATGACAGAGAAACAAATAAACCTTAGAGTTAGTTAAATCATGCAATCCCTTCCTATAAGTCAGCAAATCACTTTAAACCAGCAATTCTCTTCCTACACCTATTTTTACCTTTCCTTCAAAATAGATCAACTCGCTCATAGTATCGGGTTTTTTTCCCCATACTCACATTTGAGGATGCTAAGCTTTAAACCTATGAAAGATCTCCCCAGTCCAAAGCGGTTAACGATGCCCGTAGTCCCAGCACTTAAGCTGGAATTGGAGATCAGCCTCAGCTAAGTGAGGTCATGTCTCAAGGAAAGCAGAAGCTAGGAGGGCATCTCAGGGTTAGAAGGTTTGCCTTGCATGGACAGGGTCTTTAACCCCGCTCTGACATTTCACCTATGTCTTTGTGAACTGCTGTCAAGTAAAACCAAAGCCCGCATCCCTTCAAATTCGAAGGTCTCACTCACAGCAGAGTCCTGTGAGGCACGCACGGTCCTCTCCCTGTGCCGCATGCATGTGTGCCGACTGTTAAATGTCTGCTAGATGAACGTATAAGACGTGCTCATTGGAAACACGTTCTATCCTTCAAGTAAGATATACAGACCAATGGACCCCAGACCTGTCCTCTGATTTTTCATCGGATCCATTCAGACTGGGAAGACCTTCCTTAAAGCAGGAATTCCCAAGATACATTCTCCATGCCAAACTGGCAGGAAACGCTTCCTGGGGAAACTGAGGAAACTCCACTCTAACCCTTCTGATTCTGAAACTGAAACAGGGTTCAGAAAACGGGTTACAACGTTTTGAGAGGTTACAAGGCTGGCTGGAATGTGAGCACGCCTGCCTGATGAGCCAAGAATGCAGGCTCTATCTTGCATTGCAGAGTATCTCTTCCCTTCACAAGCAGACAATAGATCCATCTTACTCCAAACACTTAATTATGGTTGACATTATTCTGAAAACAGAAAAATCATTACTCCCAAAAATCGATCGAGCGCAAAACAATTGCTTCAGCTTTACCCATCCGAGACCGTTCAGTATAAATGTCTTTTTATGCATACTTAACTAGTTCGTTTTCACACTGAGCATAATATGCAAGGCATCGTCTTGCCCCAAACAACCTGTCCATATATTCTTTATACTAGCTCTATGACCAGGTCTAATTATTCAAATTATTCACCTTTCACAAATTGTACACAAGAAAATGATGAGTTACTAAATTACCTGTACACACAGCTTTTCTTCTGTCGCATTCCGGATGCGATCTCTTCCCACGTGCTTTTTCCCGGAATCTCACGGTTATGGCTGTGTTTGAGCTCCCAGTGCTGTAGTTCTGCCCAGGAAAAGACTTGGTTTCCACCAGGTTTCCGAACTTCTTGTTGAGAAAATGGTGCACGGCCTTCCTGTGATCCTTGTTTGGATCCGGGTTAAAGGTAAACTTGGAATTTTCTTTCTTTGAGTCCATATATTTGAAAAAGCCAAGTGCTTCTTCTTCAGACACCAAATGGCAGAGTTCTTTAAACTCAAGGTTCGGCTTTACAACCACTTCACTGTTGTTTCCTCTGGTTATCAAAAAGGGAAATTTCTGCCTAACAGCACTGTGCAAAACAGCCCTTTGGTTTTTGTCAAGGATCCTGCCTAGGGACAATTCAGGAGACGGTTCAATTAATTCAGTTTGTGAATTCCACATCCCTTTGATGTCACGGGCAAACTGATCCAGCAATGTGTGAGTTTTTTCATCTAAAAGTGAACTTAATATATCTATACTTTCTTCTTCACATTTAGAAGTCACACGGTTGACACTGTTTTCTTTTTCTGAGTCAAACTGATGGCTCTGGTCACCATCTGAACATGCAGGCTGGATCTGGTCACCATCCAAGCACCCAGGCAAGTCAGCAGCTTCTTCATTATTTTCATGTTCTAAGGATACACTCTGAATATTTAGCTTTGGCTTTTTGACAAAATTACTCGGTTCAGATTGTATTTTACTAATTTCATAAAGAGATTCATCGGTGGCCTTACTAACTAATTGTCCCTGTTCATCGATCTCGATAACAATGAAGTCACTGGCTGAGCTTTTTATACTGCCCTGAAAGCCAACGTGATCATTGATGAAACACAAGGAGTTAAACCTGATGTCATCATCGGTGTCCTCTTCCATTCTTCACGGTGCCTACAAGAGAGACAGCATACTCAGCTACCAGAAACGGTTACAGATAAGAAGAATCAAAGTGGTCTTCAAGATCCACTCCGTTCTCTCCCTCTCAAGTCTATGTTCCCTAAAAACACAGGTCAATTTGGAGCTGGAGAAATGCTGCTTTGGCAGAGGACACCAGCTCCCTCATGGCAGCTCACAAACATCCCTAACTCCACGTCCTGGGCATCCATTGTCCCTTTCTGACCTCTGCCACCCACTGGTCCCCAGGCACACCTGTGATGCCCATGCATACACATACACAAAATCTATATGATAAAATAAATAAACCTATTAAAAATGTTTAAATTTGCCAGGCTGTGGTGGCACACACCTTTAGTCCCAGCCCTTGGGAAGCATAAGTAGGTGGATCTTTGTGAGTTCAAGGCCAGCCTGGTCTACAAAGCAAGTCCCAGGACAGCCAGGGCTACACAGAGAAATCCTGTCTCAAAACCTGTCTCGAAAAACAAACAAAATGTTTAAATTTGCGAGGTGGTGTGATACACACCTTTAATCCCAGCACTCAGGAGGCAGGGGGTGGGGGGGGAGCGGAGGATCTTGTGAGTTCAAGCCGGCCTGGTCTACAGAACAAGTTCTGGGACAGCCAGAAACCAGGACTATAAAGAGCCTGTCCTGGAAAAACAAACAAAAGGGTGTTTTTTTTTTTTAAGTGTCAATTTCAAGTTTATCTGAAAAATAGTATCGTTAGTCCTACAAAGAAGAGAGAAGAAAATGGGACTGTTTTTACAATGACTGTCATCCCCAGAACCTCAAAATCCCCTGGAGCTAACTTCAGAGACTGTGGTAGTGTTTTTATACACTGAAACATGAGGAAAGATAAGAAAGGAATGTCTACAGTAAATAGGTACATGAACTCTGTACTACTTCAAAGTAGGATAAGTCAGCCCTGAGTCCTTCATCTTTTTCTAAATTTCCTACAGGAAAGATACAAAATTCTCAAGCTGATGAGAGGGAATTTCTACCAAATCACTGGTGTCGGAGAAAAGAAAGCCTCATGGTGTTTTCTTGGAGCAGAGACGCAAGGGTAATTCCATAGGGAGCGAATCCCAACACAGCCAACTATCTCCACACCACACGGAGCCCTGGGAAAGCAGCTCCACTGCCTGACTCTTGTGTTCCCCAGACTTTACAAGTAAGTGATCATCTACATCCTCAGAGGTTTTCACCGACCAATAATCTAATCTCTGGGATTTGTCTATAATCTATAGGAGGAACTTGTTTTTTCTTTCACACACAAAAGAATAAAGAAAAAAACTGATTTAATTTTCTGTATAACATGTCTAGCTAATGTGTTCATTATTTACTGTCCATCTTCTTCCACATGAGCGGGAATTCTGCCTTATGCAATACTGACTAGCCCACATTCAGAACAGCACCAAGCGCATAGTAGGTCTGAGGTAGATACTAGCTGAACAGAGATACAGAGTAGTGGGGATGGGGAGAACACAGCTGAAGTAATGCTGACTAGGAAAGGTAGAGAACACACTGTCAGAGGTTGGCATCTGCCCCTTGGAGGTGTTTCTAATGACAGCTCTAAGTCCACAGGGGTTCTAGGAACCCTAAAACAAAGAGCATGGGAAGGCTTTCCAGGCTAGACGTGGAGACAGTGCAGCCTGAAGGCATGGCAGCCAAGCAGCTAGGAAAGAGGCGGACTGCAAAGGCAGGCAGACGGGGCACGTGGGGGCGAGGGTGGCAGGAGCTCCTCCTCCGCTCCGCAGGGCGAGCCCAGGCTGCGGAGAGACCCCAACCCACACCCCTACCCCATTCCAGTTCCTCGGCGCCCGCCACCACGCCTTCCTTCCCGGTCCGCCAGTCTTGGACCCACGGGTGACCCGGCATCCCACTAGACTCTGCCAGCTCTACCTCGCTTCCGAGAGAAAGTGTTCCTCCGTGTGACCCAGTGCGCATGCCCAAAATTCCGCCGCCTTGCCTCTTACGGGGACATTTAAAGGGACAGGCTCACGTTAGTGTAGCTCCTCCCTGGGTGGAGCTCGGAAAGGGAAGGGCGTGGCCTTCCGGGTTGGCTCCGCCCCTACACTCTCACCCTTAGCTGACCGGCCCTCCCTGTCCCGTAGAAAGATCTGGTACCCCGGGGCCCGCATCATCCGGATCGCAGGCAGTCTGAAGTCTCCTCGTGGCCCAGCGTCCTCCACTCCCGAGTCCTCGCCGGACCGTGGCGGGGCGCCGATCGCCTTGTTCAGGAAGCGAGGAACATCAGAGAGGAAGTAGGTTGTGTGAGGAAGGCTGATCTCGGGCCACGGTCTCGCCGCTGTCCTCTGTCCCGGGCCGGGTTGGCGATCAGTCGCTTCGCCCCAGAACCAGGAAATGGGCTCATTCCAGCAGAGGAGGCTTGGGGAGCCCCACAGCCTCTGCGCGCTGGTCCGCCGGGTGTCTTCGCTTGCACGCAATGGGGCGCATAGGAAGCTCACAGTCCATCAACAGGTAGAGGGAGAGGAAAGCGCAGGATAGATTGGAAGCAAGAGAGGGGCAGGAAAAGCAAAGCCCAAAAGAGCAAGAAAGCACCATTAGCTTTCAGAATGGGCACCACAGTGGCCCCAAAGCAGGAGATTTTTTTTTCTTTTTATCCATTTTTTTTCCGTTTCTGGGAGTAATCCTTCATGATATATGCCAAAGAGATCAGGTCTCCTTTATTCCCCTATTTTCACGCTAAACATTTTTGCTTCCTACATGTTCCAGACTGACCTGATCACCCAGGCCAAACTTGGGTCTTCCAGTCTTGTAGTTGATTGCACTGCAGAATACATCCAGCTCCGGGACACGAGGGCCTCTTCGAACATCCACATACATTTTTGAGCCCTCTTCTAGCTGGATCTTCCGGCTTCTGTGTCTTCACTCCCGCGCCCTGTTCTCCAGGCAGCCCCACTTAAGGTATGGATATAGAGCTGTCTTCATTGCTCTCTGAATGTCCACTGTCTCTTCATCTCAAGTTAGAAGAAAGTCAAGTCTGAAGCTTTAAGACTCTGGGAGGCCAGTCCCTTGTCTCTAACCTCACTCACTCCTTGCTGTTCTCAGTGGAAACTGTTAGGTCTCAAACCCAGGACAAACAGCTAACTGAGATGCCTATCAACGTATCAAAGTAGATGCTGGCTACCAGGTTCTCCTAGCACCCTGTAGACTCTGCTTGCTACAAGATCCTCCTGGCTGGCACACCCCCACCTCCCACCCTGAACGTCCCAGCTTCCCACCCTGCTGCTCCTCTGGTCCCTATATAACAGCCATTTTGGCTTTTCCAGTCCCTTGGTCAGTCTCACCCAGGCCACCTGTCTTCCCCCTCCCCCTCTCTCCTCACATGGTGAGGCTCAGACTGTCTATGTCCACTCTGGACTCTTCCAGATAGCTCTGTCAGTGTCTCTGGCTATGCTCTCCTCGTATCTATAATAAACCTCCTCAGTCCCTCAGGAACAACCATGCCCCACCCCTCTCATTTCTGTTTTTCATTCAGAAGCACCTCCAAGTTCCGTGCCTTCTACTCATTTTTCTCAGAAAGGTTCCCAGCAAGCACCTCGCTGATGAATGTTCTCGTTCCTGTGTCTTTCGTTAAGATCTCATGAGGCCCCCAGAGTGACAACCCCTTCTAACCCCTTTCTCTCTCCATCTGACACTGTCTTATTTACTTTTCTGTGACAGTGATAAAGCACTATGACCACAGCAACCTTGAGCTTAGGAGTCTAGAAGGATGAGGGCCTATTGCAGGCACAGTGGGAGAAGGGCAGTGGGAGCCTGCAGGCAGACAAAACGGTTGGGATGGAACAGGAGCTGAGCTCACTTATTGAGTGACATGCAGGAAGCAGAGAGAGCATGCTGGAAATGGCTCACGGCTTGAAACCTCAAGTCTACCTCCAATAACTTCCTCATCCTCCCAAACAGTCACGTGCTGGTTTGGATATGCTTGGCCCAAGGAGTGGCACTATTAGGAAATGTGGCCTTGTTGGAGGAACTGTGTCTCTATGGGTATATGGGCTTTGAGACCCTTCTCCTAGCCACATGAGAGACCCCTAATCTTCTCCTGTTTGCCTTTGGAATAAAATATAGAACTCTCAGCTCCTCCTCCACCATGCCTGCCTGGATGCTGCCATGCTTCCTGCCATGATGATAATGGACTGAACCTCTGAACCTGTAAGCCAGCCCCAGTTAAATGTTCTTTCTAAGAGTTGCCTTGGTCATGGCATCTGTTCATAGCAATGGAAACCCAAACTAAGACAAGTCACCAATTGGGAAGCAAGCACTCAAATGAGGAACACCTATGGAGTCCATCCCATTCAAACCACCGCAGACACTATTTAACAGACTGCAAAACGTATTCTTAGCTTGCTACCTTCTTCCTTCATTAGAATAAAACTTCCCTGTGTTCTTGCCTCCCTTTTCTCTCTATTCTTCTTAACGTTATATTTTTCAGGCACCTGGATTAATATCTGTGACAAATAGGACACGGTTTGGTGAATGGATGACATTATACATGTTAGTATATCCAAAGCATTTTAGTGGCCACTGAAGTCAATCAGTGTTCAGGAATCGTGGATGTCTCCTCCGCATCTGAACAGTCTTTTGGCAGATGCATCAGGAATAAATGGAGCTGTTGCCGGGGGGAGAGTCATTGGGAGAGCATATAGGAACATTGTATTTGGGTATAGGGGGGAGTTCAGACTGGGTAAAAGCATAAGGAAGAAGTGCCCGAGGGGAGGGGCCAGAGTGGGAAGGAACCAAAGGTTCTTATATAGGAGGAGGTTTGCTGGGCTTTTTGTTTGTTTTTTGTTTTGTTTTGTTTTGTTTTGTTTTGTTTTGTTTTTGAGTGTGTGTTTGTTGTTGTTTTCTTTTCTTTTTTTCTTTTCTTTTTTGGTCTGGTCCCTGTGTCTTTGGTCCCCATCTCAACCCAGTAAGGATTTGTTTGTGCCGAACCAACACTGTTCATAGAGGAGGGCACAAAGGCCACCCCTAATCGACAGGTCTAGTCTTTTGGCGCACTTCAGCAGCCAAGGAATTGAGCTGGCCCTGAAGGATGTTAAGCAGATTTGAAATGTAAGTTTTTCTGAGCTCTGATAGGACAGAGAGGTTAACTGACACAGAGAAGGCGTCAGTCCGGCTGCTTTGGTTCTGAGTCCTGGAAACAAGATCTAGAGCGGTAAGAGAAGGTTGAGCTGGGTGGTCCATTGGTCTCCCCCAGAGGTCAGAGGTCATCCAAGCTGATGATCCATTGGTCTCCCCACAGAGGTCAGAGGTCATCCAAGCTGATGGCCTATTGGTCTCCCCCAGAAGTCATCCAAGCTGCTCTCCAGGGCCTAGGGGAACTGGTTTCAACAGCTTCAAGGTGACAAAATGAGCGGATGTAGAAGGGACCGTAGGGTGCCTCAGAGGATGATCTATCTATCTCAGGAGCCACAATAAAACATAGCTGATCACAAAGATCCAAAACGATAGTCAGAAAGTACTAACTGTACAACCTTGTGGGAACATTGGGAAGCAAAGTTAATGAGTAGGAGGTTTTTTAGATGGAGATTAAAATGAGTTTTATTTAATAAGGTTAAATGATCAGTTGTTTCTGTGTCTGTGATGAAGAGGAACACCATGGCAGAGTGCACACAGTGGAACCAATCTGCTTACCTCATGGTATCGGGAGGGGCAGAGAGAATGAGGGAAGAGAGAAGGGGTGGGAGCGGGAACAGGGTTCACATTCTTCAACACACACCCCTAGTGAGCCTTTTCATACAGGTAGGCCTTGCTTCCTAACGTTACCACTAATTCCCAATATTCCATTAAGTTATGACTCCATCTGTGGATGAATACACATAGATAACAGGGGAACCTTCACAATCCAAACATACCACCCCCACCCCCAACAGTACTATAATAGTGACAAAGACTTCCAAATAAGAGCTTTAGGGAGATATTCCAATCCAAACCAAACCATACCACACCAGTATCTATAATGTATAAGTCACCGTTAATGAACAGAATGAGTTTGGTCCTTAACTCGTGAAGCTTAAAGTCTAATGGCAGAGAAAGGTGGTAAGCAAGCGACTAATCGTATGATTATAAGTACACTGTGCAGTGGTGAATGATTACTAGGTTGGGGAAAGTCAACCTGTTTACTTGTGATAGACAGTGAAGGCCAGAGAGAGAGAGTCCTAGCATAGAAGCCCACATACAAACAAGCATTCGCTTTTATCTTTTACTGTCTCATAGCTTTTATATGCTGTACCATTTGGATATATTACTTATGTACCCAAGATTAACCGTATTTTTTAAAAAATGAAAATGTATAGAAAGAAATCATTGAAAGAATAATACGAGTCTATTTCTCTTGATTAATTGGAAGGAAAGATTATTGTCTGCTGAGAATAAGGGACAGAGGAAGCACAGAGAGAGGTAAACATGGGAAATGGTCAACAAAGACAAGGAGGGAACAGTCAAAGGTTAAGTGAGTCCCAGAGGCCCAGTGGAAGGGCGTGTTCCCATTGGTCTGTGCAGTAATCCACAGTACAGGTGACATCGGGAGGTGTCTCTTAGCTGTGACTCTCCAAGGTGGGATACTAAGAACCAGGAGGATCTAGCAAATATCAAGGAAGTAGCCACAGTGACTGGCCCTGGATTCCACCTTACAGAAAACAGTAATCACGCAGGTCTCACAGGCTCAAACCAGTTCTTTTTGTACACTCCATAAAAAGTAGGTATACAGGTCTTTTAGTGGTATATACATTAGCTTTTTTTTAAAAAACTTTTACCAGAGATTTTTGGGTAAAAACCTTTAATAGTAGGTGCTGCAGAGATGCCTCAGTGGTTAAGCACTGTTGGCAGTGCGCAGAGGAACCAGGTTCAATTCCCGGCACACACATGGTGGCTCAAAATCATGAACTCTAGTTCAGAAGATCTGGTGCCCTCCTCTGACCTCCTCGGGCACCAGACGGGCACATGACGCACAGACATGCACGCACCCAAAATTCTCATACACATAAAATAGAATAAATACACCACTAAAAACATTTTTATAGTAAATGAGTACTAACTGAGAAATGAAAGATAGGTCTCTTGTTAATTTAATGCTTGACTCCTGAACAGGCTCCCAGGTCTCTTCCCGATAGGCACATTGCCTTTTATAAATTTCACTTGAAAAATTCCAGTGTCACAATGAAGTTTTCCAATGTTAGTTTGTGGGGGAAGAAAAGAAGAGTCCTGGAGGGTGATCAGATGTCCTTCAATAGGAGGTGGGTCGGAGAAAGAACTGCTTTGTGCTCAGAGGGTCAGATGCCAGCATCTCATGCAGTATAGCAGTGTGTGATGGGTAGCTTCTAGATGCTGTCTCTGAAACTGTTGTAAAGTTTTGTTATTGTTTCTTTAAGATAGTGTTTCCTCTATGTAGCCCTGGCTGTCCTGGAACACACTTTGTAGATCAGACTGGCCTCGAACACAGAACTTAGAGATCCACCTGCCTCCCGAGTGCTGGTATTAAGGGCATGCACCACAACCACCCAGCTGACTTGTAAAGTTGTAATAGGAATTTTTCGTCTTTCAGGTAGAAGATGAACAAGCCTTTGACACCATCAACATATGTACGCAGCCTCAATGTTGGCATCCTTCGGAAGCTGTCGGATTTTATTGATCCCCAAGAAGGATGGAAGAAATTAGCAGTAGCTATCAAAAAGCCATCTGGTGATGACAGATACAATCAGTTTCATATAAGGTAACGTGGTGTTTATTTTTCCTTTCTAAACCCTTCCCATCACAAGAAGGATGCGAGCATGACTATTGTCTATTGGGACAGTTTAGAAGGTGACCCTTTCTATCATGGTGGTGGTATTGATAATATATAGGTTTTTTTTGCACATAGAATTTCTGCTAAAATTGCCAGCATGTCAGAGCTAAAGTTGTGAGGCTGAAAATGTGTTTTTGAGCTTGAATCCAGCTCCCCATCTTTGTTCTAGTTCAGTTTGTTGGACCAGGAACAGTTTACTTTGCTTCGGTCTTCGCATGTCCAAACTGAAGAGGCAGAAGGCTAGTAGAAGAATCTATGATTTTAGAGTCTACACTTTGCAGTGTGTGAGTACGGATGAGTGCCCAGACACCCTTCCTCACCCAGGATTCTTGGATCTAGGATTTTCTAACAGCTTCCTGTAGTTGCCTCTCTTACATCTCTCCTCGATTTAGTAGAAAACACAAGTTTGGATTTTAATTTTGCACTTTGTCTTTTGTTTTTCAGTAAAATTCAGTATCAAATTTTGTCTTACATATAACTAAAAACTAAATTCTTCTTAATTTTTTTAATCGGTCTGGTAAAGACTCTAAAGCCTGGGCTCCCATATTGACCTTACAACAAATGTCTGCTCCCAGGAAGGCAAGCATTGTTAAGTACAAGGGGAAAGCTATTGTGTTTTATAAAAAGATACAAGAAGGAAGGAATAACATGGAGGCCCAGTATTGGTGTAGGAGAGGGGCGTGCCTCTGCTGGTCCATGCTGAGGCATCCCTTCCCTTGAGGGACCAACCACTGTAGTATAGAAGAGAGTTTATTTAGGGCATGGGGAGAGAAGTTGAGAGAAAAGCAGAGGGGTGGAGAGGAAGGAGGGAGGGAGGGAGGGGGAGAGGCTTGCCATGAGCACATGGAGAGAGAGGGGGAGGGGGAAAGGAGAGAGGAGGAGCAGAAGCAAGAGGAGAAAGCAAGAGCAAGAAGGCAAGAGAGAGAGGAGAGGGCAAGCAGCCCCTTTTATAGTGAGTCAGGCACACCTGGCTGTTGCCAGGTAACTGTGAGGTGGAGCCTAGACTAAATGCCAACAAAAGCTCATCTTTCAAACTTGAAAACCAAGTTTCCAAGGATAATGTGTTGTTATTTCCATAAAAAAAAAGTGGAAGGGGCCTTGCTGCAGCAGTCATTCTAGAGAGAAAAGACTATTCTGAACTGAACAGTGCCAAGACACTGTCACGATGGCAAAAGTTATGGAGTTTGCAACATGCAGCCACCAGTGAAGGCAGGCTCCCACAAGGCTCGTCAGGGCCCAGAAGTTAAAAGTTCTGTCCACAAATACTATAGACATTGAGGAGAAAGTTAACTGTTGCCAGAGACAGGGTCTCCTGTAGCCAAGGCTGGCCTCAAACTTGCAAGGCTAGCCTAGGACTACTGATCCTCTTCCCTCCATCCTGTAAGTACTAGGATGGCAGGTGTGCACCAGCTTAAGAGGGGTCCGTGTCTCATGGAGAAACCTGAAGCACATCCCATTATCTAGATGGTCACACTCTGTGCCACCATTTTGTGTCTCTGGGTATGATGTAGCAGGAAGAACGCATTAGCTCCTGTGTAGTTCCTACCAAAGGAGGGGGGGAGGAATATATATATATTGAAATTACTAATTAAAAAGCAGTCAGGTAAATGGAGACAGTGAGACACAGACAAGATAACTGGCCTTTACTGTTGTGTTTGAGAGAGAGAGAGAGAGAGAGAGAGAGAGAGAGAGAGAGAGAGAGAGAGAGAGAGAGAGAGGAGGGACATAGAGAGACTGAGAGAGAGACAGAGAGGGATTAGGAGTGAAAGAGCATTCAGAAGAGCACAGATGTAGCCAGATGTTACCAACTGACCAACTGGTAAATCTAGATGGGGTGTAAGTTGTTCACTGTGCTAGTCTCTCAAATATTTTTTATTAAGTTTCAAAGTTTTCCAGATAAAAGCTTTGGGAGTAAAACCAAATGATGTGTCTTGGTTAAGTTTTCAGCATTACTTTCCAAAGCTAATTTTAAACTTTGAAGAACTGAAGTGAAAAAAAAATGATTTCCCTTCTATCTAATTAAGTATGGTTAAGATCTAAGCGTAGGCACCTTCCGCTACGTGAAACAGACTTACGCATTTAAAACTATAGAGCTGGAAGACTGAACGTGTAGTGTGAGGTGCATGTAGACGTTGCAGTATAGCCAAGAGGTCTAAAAGTACACGCTTCGGTCAGAAGCGCTCTGAATTTGGATCTGACCTTGAGTACATCTGAGTGTGCCGTGTGGCCCACAGCTAAGCACTCCACCCATCCCAGCCTAGCAGTCTCAAGGTAAACTAGTAACATCCGCAGACTGTCTCTACAGCTGGGTGTATCCTGTAGCTCTCTGAGTAAATGTTCACGACATATTTGGTAAATAACATTAACTGGCTGGGTGTCACTGGCATGTGTGTGTATGTGTTTGTGTGTGTGTGTGTCAAGTGTATGCGCTTGCAGAGGCCAGAGGTCAATATCAGGTGCCTTCCTTATCTTGCTCCATCTTATTCTTTGAGACAGGGTATCTCACAGAGCTTGGAGTTCACCAATTCCTCTAGACCAGTGGTTGTAAAAGTAACTTTTATTCTCCAGATGTAATTGTCCTTTCAGAGGCTTACTTCTGGCTCTTTCTGAACTCTGGCTGGCTGGTTCAACTCAGCTGTTCTAGTCCAAACTTCTCTCCAACCTGACTGATTCAAACTGACTTCTCTTGACTTCTCTTGACTTCTCACTGAATTGCTCTGCTTAGTCTCAAACTAACTCTGGCAATCTGTTCTAATCTTCTGGATCCTTTTCATTCTCTGGCTTGTTATTCACCTGCAACCTGTCTCTGTAAAACTGTCCCAATAAAAACCTGTTCTATCAGTTTCTGTTTGTCTAACTCTGTCTGTCTCTGTTTCTCTCTCTCTCTCTCTCTCTCTCTCTCTCTCTCTCTCTCTCTCTCTGTCTCTGTGTGTGTGTGTGTGTGTGTATATGCTACTCTGTTAAGTAGCCTCTCCTTCCTGTGTGTCTCTGGAGAGTTGGGCATATCCTACCTCTGACTCATTTTGTCTGATTTTTCTCTGATCTGTCACTTTGTCTGCAACTCAAACATGGGTGCTTCTTTCTACAAACTAACTTTACCTTCATTGTTTGTGATTAAAGGTGTACACTAAGGGCATGTCAATATTCCAGCCAGAGGGAATAAAGGTATATACTCTTGCAGGAGGGGTTAATGGTGTGTACTAAGGGCACATCTGTATTCCAGCCAGATCACACAGGCATAGAAGGTCTTTAGATGTGATCTCTTGTGAGAGCAGCCATGTTGCTGGGTTACAATTCCTCTACTAGTGATTCTCAACCTTCCTAATGGTGTGACCCTTTAATACAGCTCCTCATGTGGTGGTGACCTCAACTCTAAAATTATTTTGTTGCCTCTTCATAACTATAATTTTGCTACTGTTATGAATTATAAAATATCTGGTATGCAGGATATTTGATATGTGACCCCAGTAGGGGTCACAACCCATGGGTTGAGAACAACTGATCTAGACTATCTAACCAGTGGGCTTCAGGGCTCTACCTATAGCTGCTTCTACAGCCCAGTATTACTGCAGGTGCCCTACACTTTTTCATGGATGCTGGGGAATCTGAACTCAGGTCCTGAGGAGACTTCACACTGGCATGGCAAGCACGGTACCAACTGAGCTATCTCCCAGACCCAAAAGTTAACTTACTTTTTAAAAACAGTTATTTATTTTATTTTATGCCTATGCATGCTTTGCCCATGTGTGTGTGTGTGTACACCACATGTGTGTTTCATGCTTGGGGAGGTCAGAAGATGGTATGAGATCTCCTGGAACTGGAAATGCAGGTAGTTGCAAGCTGCCATGAGGATGCTGGGAACAAAACCCTGGTTCTCTGTAAGGGCAGCCAGTGCTCCTAACCACTGAGCATCTCTCCCACCCTAACTGTTAACTTGCATCATCATCTTCTTCATCATCATCATCCTTTTCTGCTGTCTTTGCTCCTTGTTGATGTCTTTACTGGCTCTCTCACAGTCCCTTTCCTTCCCTGTCCTTAGGAGGCCCCGTGACGCAGTCAGAAGGGGATATGAGGTGCAGAGATTGTCACCTGTTTTCTTATGACCTCTCCTTGTGTACTAGCCTTATTTCTTGCTTTTCAGGAGATTCGAAGCCTTACTTCAGACCGGAAAGAGCCCCACTTGTGAACTGCTGTTTGACTGGGGCACCACAAACTGCACAGTGGGCGACCTTGTGGATCTTCTGATCCAGATTGAGCTGTTTGCTCCTGCCAGTCTCCTGCTGCCGGGTAAATGGGTGCGTCCAGAGCGTGAACAGGTGCCTGGAATGAGGAATGGCAGACACTGAATCGTTTCACTCTTTCGTGGAATGAACAAACCCGACACTGAGTCCATTCCTTTCAGCTCTACCTAGCTTTTAACATTCTGGATACCACATGCTGCTAGAGTGATTGATGCTCAGGGATTGGTCTGACTCCATCAAAGTTGGGTAGTCTTCTGCCAGGGGGCGTGTTCAGAGGGGTGGAGAACACAGCCTGTAAGGATTTATTCTTTTGAGATGTGTCACTCTCTCAACCTCATCCAGCTTCACCTGGACCGGACTCTCATCCTGGCTTCCTTACACTGCATCCCACTGTGTTAGGATGGGTCTACTGTCCTCATTACCTCACTGCTTTTCCCTTTGACAAACTAATGGATCTCAACCATTACTGTGTGAAGAATCTCCTAGACTTCTTGTGGAACGTGTAGATTCCTGGACTCGGTGCCACACATCCGTAATGAGAGTCACAGCAATGAGTTCAGTGTCTAAGATGGTTTTCATTTCTGCCTCCCCACACCTCTTTGTGTGTGTATGTGTGTGTGTGTGTGTGTGTGTTTGTGTGTCAGTGTGTGTGTGTGTGTGTGTGTCTGGGTGGGGGCCTGTGTGTGTGTCAATGTGTTTGTGTGTGTCAGTGTGTCTGTGTTTGTGTGTGTGTTTCAGTGTGTCTGTGTTTGTGAGTGTGTCTGTGTGTGTCCATGTGTGTGTGTGTGAGTGTGTGTGCTAGTGTGTCTGGGTGTGTTTGTGTGTGTGTGTGTATTTGGGTAGGAGGGGCCTGTGTGTGTGTCAGTGTGTGTGTGTTTCAGTGTGTCTGTGTTTGTGAGTGTGTCTGTGTGTGTCTGTGTGTGTGTGTGAATGTGTGTGCTAGTGTGTCTGGGTGTGTTTGTGTGTGTGTGTGTTTATTTGTGTAGGGGGGGCCTGTGTGTGTGTTAGTGTGTGTGTGTTTCAGTGTGTCTGTGTTTGTAAGTGTGTGTGTGTATGTGTGTGTGTGTCAATGTGTGTGAGCTAGTGTGTCTGGGTGTGTTTGTGTGTGTGTATTTGGGTAGGGGGCATGTGTTTGTGTGTGTGTGTGTATGTGTCAGTGTATGTGTTCAGTTGTTTGTTCTTGAGACAGAATCTCATGTTGTCTTGAACTTACAAGACCAAAGTTGAACTTGATCCTCCTGCCTCCACCTTCAAAGTGCTGGGATCACAGATGGGCACCGCCATGCCTACTGGTTCTCTATTCTTAAATGAGTAGTGTCTCCTAATTCCCTAATGGCTCTGAACCACTTGTGTAAACAAGTGTCACTCTGTCTGTTCATTATTACCACAACCAACTTCGTCTATCTTCCTGTGTTTCGTGAGGATGTAGGGCCAACGTCTGGAAGCTGCCTATGAGTCCATCTTTGCTGTAGTTAGGGTTTCTACTGCTGAAAAGAGACAACGTGGCCACATAAGGGAAACTGTTTAATTGGTGCCGACTTACAGTTCAGAAGTTTAGTCCATTATCATCATGGCTGGAAGCATGGTGACACACAGGCAGACATGATGCTGGAGAAAGAGCTGAGAGTTCTACATCCAGACCAGCAGGAAGGGAGAGAGAGAGAGAAACTGGGCCTGGCTCGAGGATCTGAGACCTCAAAGCCCGCCCCCCCCCCCAGTGACACACTTCCTCCTGGAAGGCTACACCTCCTAATAGTGCCACTCCCTCTGAGTCTATGGAGGCCATTTTCACTCAAACCACGACACTGTTTTTTCACACAAACTTCTTTCTCACACAGAAACTAACTGTGTCTTCTTGTTCAACAGATGCTGTTCCCCATACCGTCAACACTCTACCTCTTAAAGAAGCGGCAACAGTGGCACAGACACACAGGCCTTGCCATGAAAAGGACAGCACACCCATAATGCCTATACCAAAGCTAGAACACAGCTGTGAGCCACCCGACTCCTCAAGTCCAGACAATAAAAGTTTAGAATTCAGCGATACTCGTACGTAACATTGCCTGTTCCTTTCTACTGGTGCATCTGCCATTACGGTAATTTAAAGTAAACCCCTCTCTGTACAGTGGGCAGCATCCTTTGATGTTTCTTTTCTTATAAGTTTATCAAGTACCACCTTCTCTGCTTCTTTTGCTATTCTTTCAGTAACTTGAACCAACAGGATATGCGTACAGTCACAATAAGTAAGAAAAAAAACAAGTTAGCATGGGGCTATGTACCTGTGCCCCCGACACTTGGAAGGCAGAGGTAGGGAGGTCAGGAGTGGAAGGGCAGCTTGATCTGGACAGCAAATTCAAGGCCAACCTTGTCTATATGATATCGTGTCTCAAAACTAAATATATAAAGAAGATAATTGTTAGGTGTGACTAGAGTTTTGGGAGAGTTGACTAAAGTCAAATAAGTATTTTAGGTGGAGGTGGACTGTTTGATACAGAATCGCCAAGGGTTATTGTCGTACTGAAGATTACAGTTTGTATTTCATGTGAGCATGAGTATGTGTGAATATCTCTCTGTGTGTGTGTGTGTGTATGTGTGTGCATGTGTGTATATGTGTGTGTGAAATCTTCAAATTGAGAAAATGTCACAGTTATTAAAGCCACGTTTCCTTATGCCAGCACCCTTTCCCTGTTTTGTCGATGCCGTAGGGTTTCACAGTTTTTCATTTTATGAACTGAAGAGCATCACAAATAACTTCGATGAGCGGCCTGTGTCTGTCGGCGGCAACCGAATGGGAGAGGGGGGATTCGGAGTGGTGTACAAGGGTTGTGTGAGCAACAGGACCGTAGCGGTGAAGAAGCTCGGAGCGGTAAGTCGTCTTCCTTCCTCCTCTCAGAACAAGCTGCCAGCCGCCCTCACGGGATTCGTTATCCCAGTGATTACTGTCTCCAAGTGGACCCATCCTAAGCTGGTGCCTCTTGTCACGTAGGACTCTACGGAGGGCTATGAAGCCTATCCCTAGAAAAGCATATAGACACGGACATAGAATCACATTTGGGATGGTGATAGATTTACAAGATGAAGTTAAGAAACCTCCCACTACAGTGTCACATACATAATTTCGATTAAGAATAAGATGCTGAGAAAATTTTATCTGAATACTTTTGTATGACCCGTCCCATCTAAAAATATGATTTAGGTGCCAGGGAGATAGCCCAGTGGGTAAAGTGAGTCTAATAACCTGAGTTTACTCCCTGGAACCCACACTGTAGAAGAAGAGAATTGACTCTCATATATGTTGTTGTTCATGTGTGTGCACACATGTGCACACTAAATAAATATAATTCAAAAAAAATTATATAATATACACACACACACACACACATACATATTTGAGGCAATCTATAATCTTGTCCATCTTGGAACTCGTTCTGAAAACCAGGCTAGCCTGGAACTTAGAGAGATCCTCCTGTCTCTGCCTCCTGAGTGCTGGGATTAAAGGTGTGCACCACCGTGCCTGGCAGAAATAATAATTTTTAAAAATACATATTATGGAAAAGGAGTTTCCTTGTCTGTCCTTGGTTCCTGTTTCTATAAGGGTTTTTACTTGTAATTATTGATTAATTATATTATCAGTCTGTCATTCTATCTTTAAAATGTCAGTATCGCTCATGTGTAGACGGCATAGGCATCCGTTGTCACTTCCGTTGCGGGGGCTTTCGGTAGATTTGATTCTCTTTTCCTGATCACATCTGCTTCCATCTGGTTACACAGAAGTCTTTTTAAAATTTCTCTGTGATGAAGTTTTCTATTTCACGGGAAGGGCAAGGCCTTCTTCTGGTCTGAGTCTAGATGTTGGCAAATGGGCTTTAGCTAAAACCAGTTCATGTAAAAGGTGTCCCAACCTCTGTTTCCTCATCCCTGGTGACTGCAGCCGGAGACCCCTGCTCCCCTACAGAGACTGTCCCTTACCAAGATTAGCTCACTGGCATCCGAGGTCTTGCTATGCATAATAAACACACTGAGTATCTGGGTTGCCGGTATGGCTCCAGCTCACCCAATCCCTCCTTCATGTTACATATGTCTGTCTGTCCTTCTTAATCTCCTGTAGCTCCCTGCCAGATTGCCAGGACCAAGCATGCAAACCATGGCAAGACACTATTTCTATTTCTATTACTGTACTGTTATTAAACCCAGGCCTTGTATATGTTGGGCCAGCACTTCACCACTGAGCTACACCCCAGCCCTCTTAATGTCTCACTCGGAGCAAAGATCGAGTTTCAGAGGCCACCTTTGAACACACTCTGTGAGCCAGGCAGGCCTTGAACTTGACGTCCTCAGGCCTCAGCCTCCCATGTATGTGGAAGTACACTTCTACACCACCAGGCCTGGTTCATCAAGTGGTTTTAAAGTAAGCAAATCAGCCGAGGAATCTCCCTCGAACCCCCTCCAGTAGTGAGGCTATTGTATTATGTTAAAATGTATATTTTTATGTTCATAGATGGTTGAAATCAGTACTGAAGAACTAAAGCAACAGTTTGATCAAGAAATTAAAGTAATGGCAAAGTAAGTGTTGATTTTCCAGCGTGGCCTGGGGCGAGAGCACGGCATAGGGCAGGGACCTGGTTTCTCCATAAAGTGCAGATTCTCGAGTGTAAAGGTACAGGGTTGAGACAAACACTGTTGGTTCTCTGATTACATGACCTCATTTCTTCCCGCACCTGCAGATGTAAAACATCAGTGTTTTAAATCACGACAGTTACATAGGATTCAAAGTGTTTTCCATTACCAGGGTTTCCATTCCAAGAATTCCTGACAGATCAGTTGTAGCAATTTAAGGAAAAAATATATATTTTTATAAGTCCAATAATGATGGTACACTCTTGTAATGCCAGTACTTGGGAGACTGAGGTAGGATTGTGAGTTCAAGGACACCCTGTGGTGCACTGCAAATTCCAAGACAGCCTGAACTATGTAGGAAGACCCTGTCTCAAAAATAAATAAATAAATAAATAAATAAATAAATAAATAAATATAAAATGACAGCTCCTCAGAGAGTTAAAACTCATAGAAATCTAGGGATGCAAAAATGTTAAGAGTATACTGCTGCAGAGTGACCTAATCCAAGTTTCTCGAGACTCTAAAATTCAGTGGAAATGGAGAATTTGCCGATTCAACTTACTCTTCTGAGTGTTCCTTTTATACAAGGATATACAGAATTATAGGTGGCTTGGAATGAGCAAAGGGAATAGTGGAACATCTCTCAGGCGCCATGTGTGCTTCAGGTATTCATTAATTCTCACAGCATCTGTGTCACGTGATACTGTTAGCCAGCAGTACCACGTTCTGTACGCAGGGAAGCCCGAAGCTGAGGTTGCCATCGTGCCGTGCGCCACATGTCCAGGAGGTGGCAGCACTGTGCTTTCTGATGAAGCCTGCGGCTTTGTTATTCCATGGCTTTTGTACTCATTTTCTCACGTATACCAAAAATCCTAGACTGTAGACAAGCCTGTGGTTGAAGATCGTAAATAATGACGTTAAATGTGAGTGAAGCTCGTTCCTACAGAGCAGTGCCATGAGTCCATTAGAGTTTTGTTACATTAGAGGATTCATCCATGTTACAAGTTTCCAGATCTTGCAAATGCCCTGAACAAAAGATGGGCATCGGCCTCGTCCTGAACTAACCTGTCTCAGGTTCCACCGATCTGATCAAGCCGTGGGTCAGTGTCACTGAAACCAGACCATTTACAGGAAAGAATGGACAGTTCCAAAGAGAACGTTAGCAGGTTATGAACATCCACCATATTGCATGCTATATATAAGTGTATAGTTACATAGATACAGGCAGGTGTCTCCTGGATCTTTCCGCTAAAACTCTTAAATTGAGCGACTCCTACAAATGTTTATTGTCATAACAGTGTGCACGGCATGTCTCTTGTCACAGGTGTCAGCACGAAAACCTGGTGGAGCTGCTTGGCTTCTCTAGTGACAGCGACAACCTGTGCTTAGTGTATGCTTACATGCCCAATGGTTCCTTGCTAGACAGACTGTCCTGCCTGGTAAGACACTTGGGACCGATGACCTCACTTTCTGTTCCTATATTGGATTGCTAATGTTCACATCTGGTCAGGACTCAAAAAACCACATTAAACTAATATTTTCTTGTTCTGGAGAACGACGTAGTTCACGTGTTGCCCGGTATTGCACAATTAGGATGCAAAAGTGCCAGTCAAGGCTAGATGTTGAGGACATTCTGGTGTGTTTTTATATTCAAGCAAGATGTGTAGAGTCCATTTAATCTTGTTTGAGATTTTTTTTTCAGATTTTAAAAATTATAACCTCTTAGTGATACATCCCTTTTATCGGCTGACAATATATATATATATTGTTATGTGTTTTCTCTGGATTTCTTTTTTTTTTTTTCACCTAAACCATTGTTTAAAATCAGTTTGTTTCTTCACAAGGATGGTACTCCACCACTCTCCTGGCACATGAGATGCAAGATTGCTCAGGGTGCAGCAAATGGCATCAGTTTTTTACATGAAAATCATCACATTCATAGAGATATTAAAAGGTAAGGATAGCGTCAGAATTGCTGGAAATTAGCATCTTTAAAGGATAATTTTCTCCCTTTCCATTTGCATGTCTGTCTTGATGTACAGTGACTGGAGTCTCCCCTTTCACTGGAGAGCTCTTTGCAGGCAGACACCTACGATCCCCAGTGTTCCAAGCACCATGACCTGCTTTTTCCTGAATCACCTTCAACCTCCCCACTCATGTTATTTACCTAGTTAAATATTTACCTGCTATATGCCAGACATTGTACACAATAAGGTTATCGGATGTAGCTCAGAACAGAGTCCAGCGTCAATCAGATAGTCATGAAAATAATGTGTTTCAGGTGTTTAATGTAGCACTCAGTATTGGTAGAATGAAGGGATCTTGAAAGAAGCGACGTTTACGCTGAGACCTGAACAATGACCAGGAAATAAGAAGACACAGGTTGAGGGTTGCTGCATCCAAAATAAGGAGAATATTCTGGAAAGAATAAGCGTATAGGGTGAACGGTAAGAAGGAATGGGAAGGCGTGGTGAGTCACAGGAAGTGAAATGATTACAGTGTGACTGGTGTTCGGGAAGTAGCGGGTAGAAGACATGAGAGGAATTTAAATAGATGACTGAGGACCCTGGTCCTATAGCGCCTGGCCAACAAAGGCAAGGGTCTGATCGTAAACGCAACGGGATGCTATTGGAAGCCATACACCAGCATCATATTCAAGTTTAGCGAGTCACGTCTAGGGCGGTGCAGTTTAAAACCGGGGTAAATAATTAGATTGCTATAGACACCTTGGTAGAGTTCCCATGAGCAGAAGTGAGCAAATGTGAACAATGAACATGACATGTTTTTATCTGAGCTGTGGAGGGTCGAGGAAACGGGGTGGGGGTTCAATAAGGACCTTTGAACTCACGGCATCCACAGTTGCATTCGGGAAATGACTGTGGCATGACTCACCTGAATAGAAAGGACTGGAAGGGGTCTAGGCTGGGGTGTGCTTAGGAGAGGTGTGTGCGCTGAGTTTGAAATTCTTTTAAGGTACGGAAGTATAGAGGCTTAGTGGATAGTATGATATATACACAGTCTGAGCTGAACATATAAACACGTATGGCACTTGCATGTTCCTGATGCTTGATGAGTCATCATGCAATTAGGGAAAGATACAGCGTAAGGGCCCAGGGTTTAAATCCCAAGGACTCCTAAGACATAATCCCCAAACAAAGGGAGGGCAACAGTCACCAAAAGACACCTAATAAACAATATGGACACATAGGTAGATGAAAGCCTGTTCGTGTAGTGTTGGAGTGTACCGTCTCCAAAATAAAATGGAGTTTTTACCTAGAGGAGTGGTCAGAAGAAAGTTAACCCATCGGGTTAATACCACGCAGGTCGGTGGTGACTTATGGAGAACCGTTTCCAGTTAGGAACTGAGTTAGAAGCCAGGCTGTATGAGGAGAGAGGAAGGAAGCCGGGAGGGGGTGTAAACAGACGTTTTATGCTATCTTATGATAGTGTGACACCTGAAGCAGATAGGTCATTTAGGAAACCTTTAGTCTGGCCAAGGCCAGTGCGTGCTTACAGGGCCGTGAAAAGGACCTAAAGGTAGCGAAAGGATACAATAGAGGAAAACAAGACAATCCATAAATGAAGGGAAAACAAGGAGCCACAGAGGAGCGGGCTGGTTCGGAGACTCGCTCTTGCTCTCGCTCTCGCTCTCGCTCTCTCTTTTGGTTTTTCAAGACAGGCTTTCTCTGTGTAGCCCTGGCTGTCCTGGAACTCACTCTCTAGACCAGGCTGGCCTCGAACTCAGAAATCCGCCTGCCTCTGCCTCCCAAGTGCTGGGATTAAAGGCGTGCGCCACCACTGCCCAGCGACTATCCTGTTTCTTATGTGCTGGGAATTTGCTTATGGTCTTCCGTTCTTCTTGTGTATTCTATATCTTACTGATGCAAGGTTTACCAGGTGTGCCTGAAAATCTGCACCTTCCATCTAGCCCCAAGATTCTACCCATTTAGGCATTTGTTAACTTTGATCAACTTCATTTCAAGCCCTCCTTCCCGATAGAACGAGTTTGTACTAGGCCCTGATTCAGTATACACACACACACACACAGACAGACAGACAGACACACACACACACACACACATCCCAGGGTGCACAACGGAAGAACAGGTGGAAGATTGCAGTGGTTTGGTTTGAAATTTGTTCCTAAATGTACTGAGAAATGTTAGGAAAGGAGTTAAGAAGTTACCTTTGACTTATCTCAAACCCTGACACAGAAAGACAAATATCACATGTTCTCACTCATTTCTAGAAACTTATCCCAGGGAACTTTGGAACACAGGAGTGTTGGATAGGAACAGGAGGTCAGGAGGGGAGACAGACCTGTCATTAAACAAGGTTGAGCCATGGCTTCTGAGTCTTCCTCCGCTCAGTAGAACTACAGGCTAAGACAGGCTGCGAGGTCTCTCTGTGTGCCTGTGAGAACACACAATCCCAGCACATGAAAATGGCTGGTGGCTGTAGAGGCTGACATGCTTCCAAGCCCCATGTGACTCTTACATACTGTGGACAAGACTGAACTGCCATGATGTACTACGTAAGACAGACAAATATACCCCACTGGAAAGTTGAATTATAAAAAGAACCACTTTTAGGTGGTGCTTTGTTTTGTTAAATGATAAAGTTATTTTGGCAGGTGGCATTTTATTATATATGGTAGTATATAGTGGTTGTTTACTTTTTACTGTTCAGAGCAAGTAAATATCTGAAAATGTTGCATTTAAAATAAAAAAATGAAGGTTAAATTATTTCCCAAAAATGGTGCTTTGACTTAGGGATATAGCTCCCTAGTAAAGCCATTGTCTAGCTTCAGTGAAACTGTGGAGTATTTAGTCACCAGAATCATTTTTAAAAAATTATTTAAGAGAAAGTGCCATTTGGAAGGCTTTGTGTGCTGTTACTAGTAAATAGCTACCCGTGGCATTCTGAAAATGCACCTCCCTTAAGGGGAAATTTATTATGTTTTTATTCTCTTAAACATCTTCAAGACAAGAACAGAGAACAATTATTTTTTTCTTGCTGTCATATGAATAATTGACTGATTTGAAAATATTTCAGTCTTCTCTACTGTACATATAAAATGGCATGCAGTGTGACTACATATGTGTGTATATATGTAATGTTTAATATGTAATATGTAATATATAATATAACATATAATGTATAATATATGATATATAATATGTATAATATGTAATATGTAGAATGCAATATATAATATATAAATATAAAATATAAAATGTATAATATATAATATAATATATAATATATAATATATAATATATAATATATAATATATAATATATAATATATAATATATAATATATAATATATAATATATAATATATAATATATATTACATATACCTCTTCCTACGAACCTGTTGGACATCCTAGATAAGAAGAATGTTTTCTACCTTCAAATTTAATTTGTTTTCCAGTGCAAATATCTTACTAGACAAAGACTTTACTGCGAAAATATCTGACTTTGGGCTTGCACGGGCGTCAGCGAAGCTCGCACAGACAGTCATGACTAGCAGAATTGTGGGCACAACGGCTTATATGGCACCTGAAGCTTTGCGAGGAGAAATAACACCCAAATCTGACATCTACAGCTTCGGTGTGGTACGTGACCATTGTCTTTATTGATCTGCACGTGTTTTTATAGTGTATGTATGTGCACATCCCACAGCATACACACATCAAGGGCCTAAGGGTAGCTTTAAAAGGGAGCTAGTTCTCTCCTTCCACCATGTTGGTTCCGGGGATCAGATGCAGGTCACCAGGCTTGGTGGCAAGCACCTTTACTTTTTGAAACCATCTTTCCAACCCACGATCATTCTTTTTAAATCATGAATTAAATCAGAATATCTTAGTGCTTGTGTCTTTTTTTTTCCTCTCTTATATAAATATATAAACTATTCACATTGGCCTCTAGGTACACCAGAAAGTTTATGAGCGATTCCCTACTCTGTAAAAGGTTTGAGTTGCTTTCTTTTTAACGACTGGGAGAAAATATTGTCTCACCATGAATCTGAGTGAAGCTTAAACTGAGCCCGCGAACCATCAATCGTGTCACATAATGTCGACTTCTTTTCTCTTCCCTTTTCTGTCATTTTATCATCTAACAGCCAGCGGCGGAGAAGGCGAGGTCAGATGAATGACGCTTAGTCTTCATCTTCATTCTCCAAACAGGTTTCCTTTATGGGAACTTCACTGCACCATAATGTTGAGGCACGGGGTTGCAAAATGTAGCTACTGGTTAGAAAATTAAGATTCTCCTGAGGGCCCTGTAGGATGAAAGAGCATGGAGATCCCAGAAGAGATGTTGAGTATAGCTTCTTTGATCCTTATATCCTGTCAGTATCTATGCTCCAGGCCACTGGTGTTAGCACAAGAAAGCTTCGCTTAGCTGGTTCAAGTCCCTGGGCTCTGTCTATGTTTCTTTTAATTTCGACTTGACGTCTCCAGTGTTTTGCTAATGGATCCCTTTGCCTTTCTAGGTTTTGTTAGAGCTGATAACCGGACTTGCGGCTGTGGATGAAAACCGTGAACCTCAACTACTAGTTAGTAACTAACTCTTTTTTGCCTGTTCTCTCCTCTCTTGCCTTTATGGTCTTGGATGTGTGTGGGTAACTCTGGCACATAGGAATGGCATTTTCTGACATAATACTGGTTATGTGTACTGACACACTGACAGAGCATGATGTATTTCCAATCCTGGGTTTGCCAGGCTGTGTCTGTGATGCCTGAAGAGGTCATTCTTATATTCTTTGTCACAGTGTCTTTGCGGGCAAATGAGAAGAAAGCTTGTTTACCTGTAGTTTATTACCTTCCGATTTACGATTTATTTTATTTTATTACGATCTGTAGTGTACAGGCCCTGAGTGGTGAGACTACTTTAAGGTCATGAGAGGAAAAAAAAAAAACCACAGCTTCTGTTCATATCTGCATACGGATGTAAATGCCAGTAAAGGCTCTTTATTTCGTTGTAGAGTGTTTTACTTGCAAAATTAAAACACTTCCCTCCTGCAGTACCATTCCCAGCCTTCTAGTTTCTATATTGAACATTTGATTGATAATTTATAGCTAGATGAGTTAAATGGTAAGTAAACTACAGATAAACTATGCTACGTCACATATATATCTTCAAAAATACCTAGATACATATCATATATATATATATATATATGTGTGTGTGTGTGTGTGTGTGTGTGTATATATATATATATATATATATATATATATATATAAATGTTTCTCAAAATTGACAACTAAATTCCTTTTATTCTAATTGATTTACAGACCCTAATAGAGCAGAACACTATGAAGAATTCAGACAGTAGGTATATGCTAGATTGTGTCCCAGAATTAGGGTAGACCATCAGAAGGTTTGACTTCCTTGTTCAATCTTGGCACCAGAACTGGAGAGATGGCTCAGCAGCCAGAAGCTCACAGGGCTTTACTGGAGGCCAAAGTTTAGTTCCCAGCATGCGCGTTAGGTGTCTCACAACTGCCTGTCACCTGAGCTGCAGGGGCTGACACCTCTGACCTCCATAGGCACCTGAGTACTTGTGGACATGCCCACATAAAGACACACAGAAATACAAACAGACAATTAAAGTAGAACTTGGAAATGACAGCAGATGTCTTAGTGCCAACACTAATCTGAGTAAACCGTCGTGTGAGAGACTGTTACAAACATCCACCATAAAACAAAGATGTCCATGGTCTGCTGGAAATGTAATGTTAAAATAGCATGTGTAATATATTTACATTGGAAGATATTTATGAGAATATTCTAATGGCATTCAATTTTTAAAACAGCAAATCAAAAAGTAAAATATTTCATTAACCAGAAATATAAAATTCTCCGTCCCATCAGTTGCTGGAGGTCAAGAGAGAGAGGCCTGAACCGGAAATGTTCATGTTTGAGCTATTCGTATAAGGACATAGATAAAGTTTGGGGTGGGAATTGGATTAAAACCATAAACATGAGAAATACAGAGGCCAGTGAGACGTTCAACACGTAAAGGTGCTGCCAACTAGCCTGACCTGAGTTCAGTCTTTTGACCTGAAAACTGATTCTTTCAAGTTGTCCTCTGACCTACACACATCTCCAAATAAATAAATAAATAAATAAATAAATGTAAAATTACTTTCTTATAGGAAGTATTTAGCTGTACAGGTTGGCTGGCAGAACTCTTGCCTGGATTGCACAGGTCCCTCCACAGAATCCCTAAGACCAAAAAAGCAAAAAGCAAACAAAGCCTCGCAAGACAAGGGGAGAGATACTGGTTTGGGGTGATCACCCACGCCTCAGCAAACTGGGCTTGTTTCAGGCAAGCTTGCCTATAGAAAGGCCTACCTACATCTACCTAGATCTCTCTCCCCTTCAGAATGTGTAAAAGCCACCACTTTGGCTCGAATAAGAATGAAACACAGGATCTCTGTGACTCACAATTTTGCACAGCATCATTTAATAGTGAAAGTATAGAAATCAGGGAGCATTATACCTTTGAGTGCAGTGTGGCTAGAAAGTGCTAAGATTGTGACATAAACCCAGCTAAGAGTGCTCTATCAGGGAGCCTTTCCTCCATTGCCTGTGTGGTTTCACAATCCATTCTTTTTGGAAGAGTTTTGGAATAGTACACACCGCCCCTCACTCATAATCCTTTCTTTCAATACAAGTTTCCTTGAACTACTACAAAATATACCACGAACTGGGTCTCTTGAAGTAAAAGAGATACAGTGTCTTGGTAGAAGTCCGAAGTCAAAGTTTGGTAAGACCGTGAGTCCCTCTTGAGGGTCCAGCGGAAACTACTCCCCGCATCTTACAAGTTCTAGTGGCTTCTTGTAGCTTTGGCTTATAGACCTGTCGCTGTGGTCTCCGCTGTTGGTGGTCACATTTTTCTCCTGGGTCTTTTTCTTTTCCTCTCACATATATGTATACACTTGGCATCGAAGTTAGAGCATAGTTGGATAACTCAGTGTCTTAGTCACTGTTTTATTGCACTGATAAAACACCATGATCCAGGCAACACACAGAAGAAGGGGTATATCGGGACATTCGGTTCCAGAGTCTTTTGTGGCAGGGAGATACGGTAGCAAGTGGCAGGCATGGTTGTAGGGGCAGGAAGCCGATGACTTCCATCTTAAACCACGCATGCAGAGCATAGAGTGAACTGTGAATGGAGTAAGTTCTTGAGCTCTCAAAGCCTGCCCGCTGTGACGTACTTCCTCCACCAAGGCCACGCCTCCCAGGCCTCCCAGAGAGCACCACCAAATGAAAACCAAGAACCTATGCGAACGTTTGGTGCAAAGCACTACACTCAAGATGACCTCCCGTTTCAGAGATCTACAGAGATCATTTTTTTTCTACACGAGGTCCTGTTTATGGACTCCAGGAACCAGGACGCAGACATACACAGATCCATGTTTCTGGAGCCACCTCTCAACCTACCATTCAACCCACAGCGCCATCTCCTCCTCATTCATCTCCCAATCTCTCCCTCCTTGTTTTCTATGTATCCTTCTGAGTCCCTGTAGATAAAGACAGGGTGCCTGGATCCAGAAGGTGGAATTCCATTTTCAGACATACATCAAGAAGCTGATGACCCTGAGCTGGCAAACGCTGCCAACAAGAATGCGAGCAGTTAGCTCATCCCAGAAAGACAAGAATTATAAAGCAGATGGGCAGGCGCACATGTGAATAAAGCCAGTAAATCTGTAATGTGTGCCTATGTATATATTTCCTTATGTAACATTTGACCTGTATGGCTCCAATTCCTGATGAAGCTACAAAAAAAAAAAAAAAAAAAAAAAAAAAAAAAAAACCCTGAATCTAAATAATTTAAATGTATATTCTTATTTCTCTACCTTTGAAGCCTTTAACCAAGTTTTAATATCGTTTTCAAGCTGGATATTAAAGAAGAGATTGAAGATGAAGAGAAGACGATTGAAGATTATACCGACGAGAAGATGAGCGACGCAGACCCTGCTTCCGTAGAAGCGATGTACTCTGCCGCTAGTCAGTGTCTGCACGAGAAGAAAAACAGACGGCCAGACATTGCAAAGGTATTCACTTCCGAATCCACACACACAGTGAGGGGTGTGGTGTGCGTTATCCTTTTCTAAGTATCCGTTTCAAGCCATGCTTAACGTGGTTCTTTTGTTCTCTTTGTTTTTGGAAGGTTCAGCAGCTGCTACAAGAGGTGTCCGCTTAAAACTAATGAAGTAAACATCTTTTTTTTTTAACCTGAAGACCAGAAAAGCTCTTTGACACTGAGCTACTTCACCTGCCTGTTGTTTTCGTTTGTTTTTGTTTTCCTAAATGCGCTTTATCTTTACCAAGGCAGCATGGCGCAAAGTACTGATTAGCCGATGGATGTGTTGGCAAAAGTGATGGTTGCGTGATAGCGCTTGGACCCGCCTACCTAGTATGGCGCTCATTTTCCACAGCAACATCACCAAACTCCAGTGAACTCCAGAGTCAGAAAGCAGCACTGTACTATGCAGAAACACTAGGATTGTTTGGGGGATAGAGGGAGTGAGACAGGGTTCCTTTGTGTATCCCTGGATGTCCTGGAACGTGCTCTGTAGACCAGGCTGGCCTTGAACTCAGCAATCTGCCTGTCTCTGTCTACTTTGTGTTGAGATTAAAGGTATGTGCCACCACCGTCCAGCCTGGGATCCTGGTTTGAAGCTCAGCAGACCCCACTAGTAATTTCCTGTAAAGCTTCGGACCAGCTCTCAGCTACCTTAAGCCTTAGTTTTGGTTTTTGTCTTTTGTTATGGACTTCATGCTCCTGTAAATAGCTCCTCACCTAGGTTTCTGTGAGGAACCTCTCCCCACTGTTTCTGTCACCCTAACTAAAAGTCAACAATGTAGACACGAGTGGAATCTATTCTTCGCTCTGTTATTGGGATCCTGTTTTGAATGAACAGAGCTTTTTGCTTGTCTCCCCCAGAAAAAGTCACATATTTGGTACTATATGTGGGGCGTGACAGTACCAATGGTGTGTTTGGGGGTGGGGGAGGGGATCTTGTATCGTCTCTGCAATGGGCCTTGAGACGTGTAACTGAGGCCGAGCTGTGGGAGGCGGGGAGCACTTAAGGGGGCAATTCCGACATCATCCTTCCCCGTGTGGCAACAATGGTAGGCTCCCTTGCTGTATAGTGATGGTACCACTCCTGCTGAAGTAAAGAGACATGTAATTCCCACAGAGCCACTCCACCTGCAGGAGGAGTGTCTGTAAGGAGAGTTCCGGAGAGGCCATCTTCCTCTGTCATCGGGCAATGGCATGCCTCTTTAAGGAATGGGATCAGCCGTTCTGTACTACAGCGCTTGAAGGCAACACAGATAGGATGGGGCTGTAAGCGCCCTGTGGCATCACTAAGACACGCCACTAAAGCTGAGCTGTCTGTCCCAGCTTGCCTGTTTAAGAAGGGAATTACAATCAGAGAAAGATGCAGATGGTATGTCTCTTCTGCGCTATCCTCTGTATTGGCAGGTAAAATGAGAGAGAGAAAAACAGAGAGAGAGAGAGAGAGAGAGAGAGAGAGAGAGAGAGAGAGAGAGA
>NW_021620703.1:595477-637974 GCF_004785775.1 Grammomys surdaster | reverse complement strand
TCTCTCTCTCTCTCTCTCTCTCTCTCTCTCTCTCTCTCTCTCTCTCTAGCTCTCTCTAGCTCTCCCTCTCTCTCTAGTTCTCTCTCTCTCTAGTACTCTCTCTCTCTAGTTCTCTCTCTCTCTAGTTCTCTCTCTCTCTCTCTCTCTCTCTCTCTCCCTAGCTCTCTTATTCTCACACTCTTAAAAAAAAAAGTGGTGTGGCAATGCAGTGTGATAAAAGTCTCTTACATTCAAGAGAGACTGGAGCTTCTGCTAGACCTCAGGGCCAGTTAATAATGTACGTTGAGGTCAGAGGTCACTTAAGACTGCTCTCCAACTGTGTGCGCAGCCTGCTTAACCTGCCTTCAAGAGAACAATGTAGTAATCAACCTTACTGGCCTTGGATTCCCAACCAAAGCTAATGAGCAGCTCGAATCTCGTCTTTGTTCTTCCACGGCCTCTGACCCTAGAGTAGTGTGTGTGTGTGTGTGTGTGTGTGTGTGTGTGTGTGTCTTGTGTATGTTACAATAATCATTTGCTGAAAACAGCAAATGGCAAATGTAAGTTAAAAGCAATCTTATACAACAAACATCCACAGCCACTGAAGACAACACATGGGTATTGTTCAATAAACAGTAGTGATATGTGTAAAACTGTTTGTACCAGAGTCAGCTGGGACCAACTGGAGTCAGTGACTTAATTCCTTGTAAAACTCTGTTAACGATTTCTGGAAGGTGTTCCTCATTCCTTCCCCCATGAGATGCTTGCCATGCTCTTCAGTCTTTGTTTGGGATAGACACTCACACACACACACACACACACACACACACTAGAGAGAGACAGAGAGACAGGCATAGGACAGGAGGACAGGACAGCAGTGTTTAGGCAGACACTGATTCAGACTCATCCAGCAGGCAGACCAGGATGGTGGAAGAGACAAGACAGTAGAGAACAGAACTCACGTCTGGGCTCACCACTGTTCAAGGACACCACAGGGAAGTGCTGTGTTGATTTCTGTCCTTCATGCAATACCAACACGTTATTAGTAACTGAGTTTATTATTAGTGCATCCTACCTGACCCACGACAGATGTGCTAGCTTGCCATTTCCTGTCCAGGAGTAGAAGACTTAAAGAAACTAAAAATTATGTGTATGCTATGCGTATGCTAAGTAGTCCTCCTTGGGATCCCCAATCTTGGACTTGACAGGGACAACTTGACATTGGGGAGGAGGAAGGAGGAATGGAAGATATCCCTCAAGCACAATCTTTGATACAGAGGAAGGAAAAAAATACCCACGGTGCACCAGGACTGTGCGGCGCGCGTGTAGTGTCTCGCCGGCAAGAACACACACACACACACACACACACACACACCAGAATCCTTCCGTAGAAACACGTTTATTCCCAAAAACCAAAATGGTGGAAGAAGACGAAGAAGACCTGGGGTGGCACTGTTTATAAACCCTAGAGCGGTGTATTCACCTCTGATTGGCTGCTTACTCGTTGCGCGCCAAACGCCGTGGGATGGGCTTTAACTTTGGTGGGCTTTTACCATGGCACATGCGCAATTTACTTGTTTACTAGGAAGAATTATAGCTGATAGCGCCACCTAGCGATGGCAGACTTTGCCAGCACCCGCCGCGGCTCCCAACATCTGCCCCTTTTTTGTTTTAAAAACAGAGGGTGGTAGAGGTCCCTGGGAAGGTTACGAAACTCCCATATTTGGGGGTCTCACGGCGGGTCTGAGTCTCTTTAGAGGGTGGTGCTCAAATGTTTGAGGCTTTACAGGGTGTCTTTACCAGAAGCCTTTGGGTACAGCGGCTCAGGAATCTGTCTATTGGCTATCTCCTTTTTTGATTTGTTAAACAGGCACTGGTCAATGTCCCGTCAATGTCCCCAGGCTAGTTGACGTTTCTCTACGCCCAGCACCAATAGGGCTAACACCAAGGAAAGGCAAGCCACCCTGTCTTAGGCTACGAGGGATATACCCGTGCCCGGGTCATTGCCACTCGCTAATCCCGTCATGGGGTTGGCTTGTCATCAATTCCTCAGTTGTCTTCATGGTGTAAATCTGGCATGTGGCGTCAGCCTAATTCTCATCATTGGGACCAATGGCAGCTGTCCTGGAGACAAAAGGATGGAGTTATCTATCTGGCTGTTCTTGGCCTGTCTAGTGTGGTACCGGTTATGACTCAAACTCAAGGCCGATCAAGCAAATTCCATCTTGGGGGAATAAGCGTTCAAGAACCAACAGTTTAAGACAGTCTCCCTTACCCTATCAGGTGCAATGGAAGCAAGTCCTCTGAGTGCAAGGGCTAAGGGGAACAGAAAGAGATGCAAACACCCATCCCTGTGCAATGGAGTCATCTCCTAGGGGTGCAAGGGCTGTTTGTCTCAAAATTCTGGTACCACAGCTACACAGACAAGGATCAGCCAGGCCAAGACTCCTCACTGACCCAGTGTAATGGGCAAATCCTCTGGGGTGCAACGCTGATGGCCTAACATTCAGCACCACCACTTGTGAGGGGGAGACTGCTTATAATTGAGGCAGTGATAACCACACTGCAGGGGAAGCCCCTAGTACTTTGGTCACAAGCGCCTGGCCAATAATAGCCTTGTCAAGATTTTGTTGAGCTCTGAGTTTGCAAACCAACCAAAAGATGAATACTAATCTGCAACATAGGGCATACCAAACAGGCCTACTCCCACCCACTTAAAAAGAAAGGAAAGAAGAAGAAAAGAAAAAGAAGAAAGCTGAAGAATTCCAGGAGGACAGTCCCTCAGTCAGGGACAGATCCACGCGCGTCGAGTTGATGTTCACCACAGCTGCTCTCAATTTTCTGAGTGTCTCACTGAAGTTTTCTGACCAATTTCCTGTAAGATACTGAAACAATTTTCTGGACAGATTAGTTACACGAGTAAAGGTTTTATACTGTACACTGGTGATGTAAAGTGTACCCAGTTTTTTCTCACATCTCAATTGGGCTAATTGAAAGAGGATATCTAATCTCTCTCTCACTAAATCAAGGCGTTGATTAAGGATCATTAGCCCGCCTTTTAGTTGGGCGCTGGCGGAGGTTTGAAGGTTAACAGTCTCTGTCACTGTGGCTGACAATTGGGGGTAGTGTCCACCTGGACAGAAGTTGACATAGCAATCTCAGTGGCAGTGGCGGTAATGGCACTAACTAATATTGCCGCCACTATGGCTGCAGTTATACCAAAATCTCTTTTTTGTCTAAATAATGACAAAGTGGAAGGAGTCTCTACGGGGATGGGAACCCATCGCGTGACTCTGGCAACCATAGCGCGAGTGAATCTTTCAGAATTTTAACACTGGGACATCTAGCAAGTTTCATTGGTACAACTCTTAAAGGTGGAATTTGATAAAATAAACAAAAATACTAGGAACCTGTATCCCTTGGATCAGCACAAGGGCTATCATCAGAGCCTGGAGGGTCTGTCTGGGTGTCACCTTCCAGTATCGCGAGTCGCCGCGTCAGCCGCTCTGGTAGCCAAAAAGGATTGTCTTCTTTCTGTGGAAAGACAAAGCGCTCCCCTGGCTTTTATTAAAATAGAATCTGGACCTTTTCATTGTCCGGTCAAGATGTCCTTTTATTTGACCATTTCTTTTGGCCTGTCAGGCTCTAAAATATTGAGGGTAAAAGTGTTTATCTACTCCTCATCAGTTAATTGTCAAGGGGAATTAGGACTTGTATCTCCCTTGAGAATATCCAACAGAGGTTTACATTCTTCTATGGTAAGCTGAAGATGAGGTTTTAGCCAATTAATATCTGTTAACAACTTTTGAGAATCACTTTTCTGGAGCAACAAGTACTCTAAAATCTTAAAGCTCGTTGTATTAGAGCAAAGGCTTGTAGAAAAACTCCTTTAGAGAGATCAGCCAATAAAATATACAACGAATAATATATACTGAGAGATTTAAACGCTTTAACCTTTTGTATTAAAGCAACAACAAATTTTTTAAGGCCATTAATTATTCTTTGGGGCAAGCTTTTTTAATGAATGGCTTCATGGGCTCTCAAAAATCACAAGCAATTTCACTTAATGTAAACCTCTCACTTTACCAGGAGGTAAAGGAACTGTATAGAACAATCTTTTAAATCTATAATAATTTTATATGCATTTACTTGAATGGCAGCTGGAGTAGGCAAGTCAGGCTATAGTGCCCCATTAGTTTTATAAATCTTAAATTTGAACTTTCTCTGTGTAGCCCTGGCTGTCCTGGAACTCACTCTGTAGACCAGGCTGGCCTCGAACTCAGAAATCCGCCTGTCTCTGTCTCCCAAGAGCTAGGACTAAAGGCGTGTGCCACCACTGCCCGACTCTAGTGTTTTTGAATTAATTGAATAACCAACTCTTTTTAGCTGAGTGAAGTATCAGATAAAGCCAAGCTGAAGGCAATCTTGTCCTCTAATAATTGTTAAATAGCCCCAGTATCTATCAATCTTTTAAAACCTTTTTTCTTTTAATTATTAATTTAAGATTAGGTTTTTTAGTTACTGATAAGACCTAATACACATCAGAGGAACCAAAGCCGTTTTGTCTTCTATCACACTCAAAAATTTTTGCCTGGCCCACAAGCTGTTTTGAATTTCTTTTGAGTCTGAGGCTGACACCTCCCTAAGGAACAAGCAAGGCAATAAACAAATTCTAGAGAACACCCTTTTGAAGGCGGGACAGGACAAAAGGAATGTCTGAAATCCAAGCTCCTGCCTCATCTACTCTGTTATAGTCTTAATTTAAATGTAAATGTTTTTAATCTCTAGCAGGCCAGTACTGTATCACAACTTGTTTTAAATATTTTTATTTAACTCTACCTGCTGTCTGCCCCTTCTATCACATGGGCGAATCAAAAAATTTTAAACTCATATTACAACTGCCAACTGTAGCCAATGGAATACTGGCAGTTTAACTAACCTTTTAAATTTCTTTTGTAACATTAGAGTATAACCATTAATTTTAAGAAGCAAAAGCAAAACCAATTTAAACAATCTACTTTTTCTAAAATCAACACCAAGTAGACTACCCCTATGTTACAAAGTTTTGCTGTCAATTTTTACATATGAATGTATGAAGCAGCTTTTACTATCTCATTGAAGAGATACTGTTTTAAAATCTTATTCTTTATACACCTGGTTTCTGAATGACTCTAACACTGAGTTAGTTTTACGCCACCTTTCGTTACCAAAGTTATAAATTTCTAATTATACCCAATAATTTAAGCCAATAGTCTATAACCAAGACATGTAGAACATTTTTATACTTTTAAAACCAATTAGAAACAACAATGAAATGGCTACATATCTTATTTTTAGATCAAACAAAATTTCTTGTCTTTCTAGCTGTAATTTCAAGAGAAAAGCACCTTGTCAGAGATTTTTCTAAGACAAAACAACTCTTAGCTTTCTTATAAAACCCAAAATGCTGCTGGTCTCTTTTAAAAGCAGCTTATGCCAACCTCAATTCCTGAAAAGACCTTTTTTTAGCTCCCAAAGGTTGGATCAAGCAGTTTTAATGATCTTTCTTTTTGAACACGTAACAAACACAGAACATTTAGACAACGAAACAAAAGGCAAACACAAACACGTGAACATTGGCGCGCCAAGGACAAACAACAAGGAAGGACTTCTAAGAGCTACAGAGAATTTCAGGACATCTCCCGAATTCTCTGCTTCTAGATGAACTCTGAAATAGCCTTTTCATTCTTTTTTGTTGACACAGCTCAGAGAGAGGGCACCTGTATTTTTAAAACTCTTTCTCTCTCTCTCATATTTAAGATGTAACTTTTCATCTCGTTCATTGGAGATGTAGCGGGCAGCTAATTTAACACTTCAATACCCTGCTTTCTAATTCTTTTTAACCCTGCTCTTCCCGCCTGAAGCGGCTTTTAGGCTGCAGGCAATGTCTGTTTAGAATTCTCTTGACCTATGTTTCGCTATCACCTCTTAGGCAAGATTGGCACTGGGTCAATATCTCATTCACCTAGACTGTCTCCCCCAAACCACTCTTCTTGCAAACACAGCCTCCAATTAACCATCACTAACGCAAGCACTCGATCTCGTGGCGGCGGCCGTTTATCCGGCTGGCATCTTTTCTTTTCATCTATCTCTTCATCTGAGTCCTCTGACTCGGAGGAAGTTAGCCCCTCCGACTCAGAGCTATCACGCCGTAAAAACCCCGGCTCCTTTACCAGATAAAGAGGTTTCTTTCTGAGGCTTCCTGTTCTCCCGTCTCTCCCAAGAGCGTTTTTTCTCTCATCTCTCACTTCCTTGGACTGTGTGTCTTTGGAAGGGCCTTTTTCCTTAGACAAGCCTTTTTTTCCTTTTTCTCTCTGAATTTCTAAGCGCTTCCATTCCTTCTCTGTTTCTGACATGCTGACCTGTAATCCATCTACCACTCTCCGAGCCGCTACGAGAACAAGAAGGGAGAAAACTAACGCTACTAACACCATAGCGAGAGCCTCTAAGGTTCCTGCCAACTGGGGAGGGAGACGAAATAAATCAAGTCGAAACCTGTCTCTCAGAGAACATCACCTCGTTCTACGGTTCTGGATTCACTCCACGCGTGGAGGGCCTTCTTAAACAGTGCCAGCGATGGTAAATTCTCCCGGGTTTCTCGGCACCAAATGTGCGGCGCGCGTGTAGTGTCTCGCCGGCAAGAACACACACACACACACACACCAGAATCCTTCCGTAGAAACACGTTTATTCCCAAAAACCAAAATGGTGGAAGAAGACGAAGAAGACCTGGGGTGGCACTGTTTATAAACCCTAGAGCGGTGTATTCACCTCTGATTGGCTGCTTACTCGTTGCGCGCCAAACGCCATGGGATGGGCTTTAACTTTGGCGGGCTTTTACCATGGCACATGCGCAATTTACTTGTTTACTAGGAAGAATTATAGCTGATAGCGCCACCTAGCGATGGCGGACTTTGCCAGCACCCGCCGCGGCTCCCAACACCAGGACCTTAAGGATGACCCAGTAAGATAATCATGCAGTACTGTGCCCCTAAACCCCACGAATCGAGAGGTACTTTTAAATAGGAAATCAGCCACAGCCTCGCCTGCTCACAGACTCAGCCCAGCATCGTGGAAGCACAGAAACTAACATAACTGTCCATCCCTGCTTAAGACAAAAGTTATATACTCCAAGACGATGTAAGGGAAATCAGGTTCTGATTGGTGGCTCACAGGAACTATCACAGATGCATAGTTTTCTCCAGCTGAGGGTCCCCCTGACTATTAGGAACTAAGGACAGTAAAGGAAGGACAGACATTATGGAAATAATCAGGCCTGAGAAGGGCAGTGTCACATGCCTAGTTTATTGTACCAGATAGGATCTGGACAGTTAAGAAAGGTTGACCTGTTCATTGTACCAGATGGGGTCAAGCCAGTGTTCCTTAGGAAGAAATGACAGCAAAAATCAATGCTCTTGAACCTCTGGAAGGCTTTAAGGACTGAAGCAAAAGTTTAATATATAAATGTCCACAATATCAGCACAAAATACTATTTGTCCCCGAGATGGCAATGTCACACCCATCTCCAACCAGAGTACTCTATGTATACTCCTCTGCTGAGAGCAGAAAGTGTCTGTCCAACCTAGAGACCTCTCAGTAGCAAGCTGTAGCCAATGGAGAGATGGTAACCATTCAGTCTGGCCCAGAGACAATCAGCTCGGTGGAGAGTGTTGGTCACAGCAGGTTCCATATGGTTGTGTTTCCTTGAGGCCCTGGGCCAGTTCAAAGCGATGAGAGCCAGCCCAAGCCCCACTGAGCCTGGGGCAAGTGGGAAAATGGATATCACCTCTGCTGTGTCACACTCCAGCATGAAGAAATGATTGAGGGTAATGGCAGGTAACTAAGGAAGTAGCTTCTATTCATGCATCTGGACTCAGCATTAGATTCTTGAGAAAATAACTGATAGAAGAAATGGATTTTTTTTTCATGGTCTATTGGACCACACTCTCACTTTTCCTTAACATCCCCATAGTACTGACTTCTGAAATCAACTGGCAGTTGGTTGGCATGGTGGGCCCCCAGAGGTCCTGCCCCTCTGCAGAAAGGCTGTCTCTGACTCTGTTGCCTCCCTTTAGATCCCATTCCCCTAGCTGGGCCACCTTGTCTGGCTTCAGTGACAGAGGATGTACCTAATCCTACTGAGGACTTGAAGGTGGGAAGGACTTCCCTTCCCATAGAGGGCAGACCTCAAGAAGAGGACAACCTTCTCCTCTAGGAGAAGGGGAGAGGGTAATAGAGAAGGAGGTTTGAGGGTGGGCCTGGGAAGAGAAAAGGGAGGGGGCTGTGATTGGGATGTAAAGTGAATAAATTAATTAATGAAAACAAGAAGTAGACAAGAGAAAACCACAAGATCAGGGCAGAAAGTAATAAGATAGAAACAAATAATCTAACAGAAATCTATATGTAAACAGGTGGTTCTTTGAAAAAAATATGCAAGATTGACAAATTCTTAGTCAAAGTAACCAAAAGAGAGGCAGCAAACATTCAGATTAATAAAATGAGAAAGAAAAGAGAGATATTACTTGAGGCACCAGTGACATTCAGAAAAATCATAAGGATACACTTGAAAAACCTATATCGCACCAAATTGGAGAAGCTAAAAAGAAATGGATGAATTTTTAAATGCATATGTTCTACAAAGCCAAATGAGATAAACATTTAAAATACATCTGCAGCAAGCAATGATGCTGAAACAGTGAGAGTTAATTCAGACCCACTGCAGACTTTCAAAACCAGCACCAATCCTTCCAAAATCACTTCATAAAACAGCAAAGCATGGAATACCTCCAAACTTCTGTTACAGAGCCACCACTGCCCTGATATCAAAACCAGATAAAGGAACAACAAAAGTTACAGCTGAATGTCTTTGAAGAACACTGATGCAAACTCCTCTGGTTAATGAGATGGCCCCGCTGAAAACAATGTGTTAACTACTGAGGCTAAGAACCTAGGTTTGATCCCTGGGACCCAAATAGCGGAAAGATAGAAACAACTCTCACACACAGAGAGCTAAGGACCTAAATAGGTAGCTCCCAAAAAGGAAGACATATTATTATTCTAAAAAAATATGTTCAACATCTTTAGAAATGCAAATTAAAACCTCTCTGAGGTTCTATCTTATCCCAGTTGCCATGCATTTATGTATGTACATATACACATATATGTATACATACATATATACATGCACACACACACACACATATGTGTGTGTGCGTGTGTGTGTGTGTGTAAAACAAATACTGACTGTCAAGGATGCAGAGAAAATGGGAGCCCCTTTTCACTTTTCATTGCTGTTGGGAGTGAAAACTGGAACCGCCTCTGTGGAAATCAATGTGGCGATGCCACAAAAGTCTAAATATGGAACTACCATGTTACCCAGGTTTGCCAAGCCTAAAGGGCTTAAAGATACTTGTACATTCATGTCTATAGTCTCTTCATTCACAATAGCAAAGAAGTGTAATCAAACTAGATGTCACTGACAGATGACTGGATGATGAAATATGGCATTTTATTCAGACGTAAAGAAAAACACAATCTGTGGAGGAAGGGATAGAGGTGGGATATTGAGATAGCTCTGGCTCAAAGAGATAGATATTCAATATTTTCTCTCCTTCGTGGGTTCTAATTTCTAATTTTCCTCTGTTTGCATTTCTTTGGGGGTATGGAAAGAGCCCAGGAAACTAGAAAGGGGTCCACAGGAGGCCATGGAACGTGGAATTTCAGGTTGAGAGGGGTAGTAAACACATGTGATGTGTCAATTGAGGGGACAGGCCTGGAGAGATGACCGTGAAGAGTGTGCACTGCTCTTGTAGAAGACCTGAGTTTGGTTTCCAAAGCCCATGCTGGGCAGCTCACAGCAGCCAGTAACTCCGGCTCTCAGGGATCTGACGCTCTCCTCTGGCCTTCACAGGCACTGCATTTATATGCACACGCATATACACATGATAAAATAAAGAGTATTATCTTTAACAAGCAAGGAGAGAGGAAGTACTGGGAGTGGAAGGGTTAAGTAGGATGGGGGTGGGGGGTTGGAGTGGGAGCCGGACAGAAGGGTCGATCAAAACTAGATCCTAAGAAAACACCAGAAGGAAATCTGATACTTGGTAATCCAATTAAAAAAAAAACAAAAATAAATAAATGGTGATACCCTGCATGGGTGGATAAAAGCTACTTTCCAGAATCATAAGGTCAAATGAAAATCCCAGTGCCAGAGTCAGGCTACCTTCCGTTAAGTTTTTGGTCTACAGTCTCTGAGGCCCCTAAATAATTCAGAAATTGCCACTCCTGTTAACTGCTCACCAGAACTAGAAGGTAAGACCACATTGCTGAGGGCATCATGCATTTTAGTCACTGGACACAAAGCAACCACGCTGGAAATCGCTGTGTGTTTCCTCTCTCCTGAGAACTGCGATCAACTGTCTCACTCAGATGTGGCTCCTGAGTGCTAAGTTTGCTTCAGAGTAACTTGGCAGGAAGTATATGTTTCTTACAAAGTAACTTTTTTCTGGGGCACAGATGCTACATACTTGTTTACTCATCCCAAATAGGGATACCCCCCCACCCCAGACCAAAGCATGAATACCACCAAGGTCAAGATTTTGGTGAATAAGTAAGTTTTACTGGTGTTACTTACAGGAATATGGGTGAGGGGTTACTCACAGGGGAAGAAATGACTCAAAGACAACTGTATTACCAAAGCCTTCCCCGGCGTGGTTGACAGTTCACAAAAGCTGGGACTGTGGAGCACGCTGCATAGCCCGCAGGCAGCTCAACAGGTTGAAGGGTGTCCTTTCCAAGTGGTTCAGTTGCTCTCAGCCTCTTCCAGGCAGCTGAGCTGGTTTGGGCTTCTTCTCGCAGCCTGTCTGGTCTCAGAGTCTTCTTTGCAGCTTTGCTTCTCTGAAGTGACTCCTAATAGTCTTTCTTGTTCACTCTAGTGAATCTTGTCGGTTTCTGGGACTTCCTGAAGTTATTTTGAGTTGCATGCAGATGTGAGTATACTGTGAAACGTATGTGAAAGTCAATGGCTATCTCAGGAGTCGGTTCTTGCCTTCAGCCTCATTGAGACAGCTGGCTCAATAAGCTGTCTTATTAAGGCAGCTGCTTCTGTCTCCCAGCTTGCTACAAGAGAGACAACATTACAACAGGTGCCACCACATCTGCCTTCTTAGTGGGTTCTAGCAATCAAACTCAGTTGTCAGGCTTGTGTGGCTAGCTCCTTTGCCTGCTGTGCCATCTATCTCCCCAGCCTGTGAGTTCTCTTGAAGTCACAGCAGCTCTAATTACCTGCAGACCTGCACAAAATCAAGCCTGCCAACCATGCCATGGAAGACACATGGACTCAAAGGGTCCTACCTCCCCCTTAATCAGTCAAGGTAACTAGACTGGGAGGGGGTGGGGGAGGGGATTACAAGGCCCCACCCTTCCTATCTACAGGGAATTTAATGATTTCTAGAAGAGGGAGAAACATCTTTAGTGACATAGCTACTGATAAGATGCCACTCAAGAATGGGTTAATATTAGTTTGGGTTCTATGAGGCTTTGTTACAAAACCAAACTCTCTTTGTTCGGGTCGGAAAAACCAAAACAACCCAAGGAGGCACATGAGTCCAGCAAAAGCAAGATCTTTGTTTGAATTAGGCAGCAAAAACTGACCAGTCAGGGACAATAACACAGACTTGCGAGCTCCCTGCACCCCTGGAGGGAAGTTGCACAGCATATGTAAAGAGTGAAACTGTAAAGCCAGGGGGAGGGGAGGCTGGAGTGAGCTTCAGAGTTATCCAATAGTATTTTGACATTAAGAGTTAAAAGCAAGGGGCTATCCAGTGGAGACCGGGTCTTATCCAGGGCACCTGGCTTCAAGGCCCTTAACTCATTCTCCTAGACATTTGGTCCCAGAGCTCAGAGTGATAAAGGAACAAAAGAGTTGGTTCCCGGGCCTCAGACCATGAACTCAGTTTGACCCTGCCAGCAAGACGGAGAAGCTGTCCCATTAGATGGTTGGATTCAGACAACTCTCTCCTTACACCTTCATTTTGGTTCCCAGTCACAGTAAAATGGTAAAGGTTATGGTGTCCTGCCTCTCAAACCCAGTCACAGTGAAGCCTAGTGACCATAGATCTGACACTCTGAAACCTGGAGCCAAAATAAATCTTTTATAGGGTAACTGGCCAGTGGTAAATTACCCTGTCCCCATCCTACCCCAGCTCTGACACTTGGAAATCCCCACTCATGACTCAGCCTTAAGTCTTCAAACAATGTTTCAGAGTTAAATGCCAAGCAGTACTGGCTGCACTGTATGTTTCCACTAGCTCACTGGGCACGCTCCAAAGACTCTATAAAAGCTCACCCCTTCCCTCAGCCCTCTGCTCTCTTCCCATTCAGAGGCAGCCGCCATTTTGTTCTCAATAAATCTGTGAAGTTTGTTGCATGGTTTGACTTTGTGGTATTTGTTGGCTCCCAGCTTCCAGGATGCCCTTGTGCCGGAAAAACCCTTATCTTTCCCAACTTAAGTTTGCTTCTCTCAAATATTTCATTACGCTGACACACCCTGACTGACACATTGCCTAGGTGCTATGAAAAAATAAAAATAAATAAATACAGCAAGTAGAGGCCGTAATGCAGTAACTGGAGGGCGGGGAGACGGAACATGAGGAGACCTGCTTTGGACAGGGAGAAAGGACATGCATCTAACCAGTTAGAGTGATCCAGGATGAGGATGTTTCTGAGGCCATGGTTTGCAGACAACTGAGAGTAGCCAATGAGCCAAGTGACAAAATTAGGAAGTCTTGAGCCACGCGATGCAGAAGCTAGAAAACAGCTGAGGCTTATTTGAGATCGCACCACTATCATAACCACTGCATTCTAGCCACAGTGTCATTTAAGGTTGTGTTCCCATCACCCGTGGAGCTATTTGATCGCTAGGCTCAATCACTACAGCAGAACCTCCGAGTAAGAGCCCAGAACAGAAAACGAACCTGCTACCCACACACTGTATATGCAAAGGAAATGAGTACCTACAGTCACCGTGCACGCCGTGGGCCAAGTATCTTAGTTCTCCAGACAAAAAGATGCTTTGCGGGACTTCGTGCGTGGGCATGCATACCACAGTGAACAAATGAAGGTCAGAGGAGCGCTTGGAGTGAATTCTCTGTGTGGTAAGTCCTGGGGATCAATGTTGGAATTGGTGGGAAGTGCCTTTACTTGCTATACAATCTCACTGCCCTAAATCAGCTCTTTAAAATGCTTTTTTCAAAATTGCTACCAAAAACATCTACTGTGTAACATCCTCCCACCCCCCATAAAGAGGACTTCATACTGAAATGCTGAGTGAATTGAGAAGGCGCCAATCTTTCACACGGAGAGCACAGCTGCAACTTCATCTGGAGCTCCCTAGCCTCTGCGAAATAAGCAATTCTTTAAAACCTGTGCCAAGTACACTGGACACCTATTGTCCTGGAGGTGTGGGTGTGAGACAGGGTCTGTGTACCTAAAGCTGTTCTGGAACGTGCTGGAAGTTTAGGCACCCACCACCACCTCAAGGCGGTGCTTTCTATCACAGAGGGAACTCAGCAACTAGATGTATTTTCATTCTTGCTACATTTCTGTAGGGCAATTTTAATCTACATGAAGCACTCTGTGCTCATAACTGTTCTTGCCTAGATCTCCAACTGCCTAAAATATTTTGAATTTAAGCAGTCTAATGAAATCGTCACACAGAATCATCAGGCATTGTATTGCAAAAAATGAGTGTTTAAAATGCACTGGAAAGCCAACATACACAACTCAAAGAGAAAAATTTTATTGATATAAAATGCACTTATAAAATGTCCACAGAAGACATGTAATTTTTCACTACTATATAAATTTATTGGGAATGTTATTCACATCTATTGTCACCTAAAACATACTGTAAACAATGAGTTATACCCTAAAACAAATGCATACGTGATTCTCAGCAATCATTGGTTTAATTATTAGTAAGGTTACAAGATCACATCTGGATTCTGGAATGTGCATTGACTTTGACGTAGTGTATTAGACTTCAGAGCGTAATTGCACACGATGCTTTGGAACAGTCCCCGCTGGCTCTGGATCCAGGACACGTAGTACTCCCTCTGCTTGAAATGGCAGCTCTGGTGATGGTCTGCAACATGGCTCCAGGTCCCTCACTGCAGCACTCTATGGCACGTGTGACGACATGTACACACGTACAACTAAAAAGTTTACCTCACGTAAACAAGTGCGACATCACTGTCAACTGTCCTGCATATTTAAGTAGTAAAGTCTACATATTTGTAAACAAACAAAACACACAATATTCAAATCTATTTTTAAAAATTTCCATCAGCCCATAATTCCTCTTATGATCTATGTGAATACACACTGAATTTCTGAAAGGCGCGTGTATTACTTCAGGTAATAAGGCTTTGCAATGAGCACTTCGTATTTCATACCATGAAATGTACATTACTGACATTATCTTGTGCAGCATGAAGTTCAGGTCAAGGACTTCCAAATCCTGGACACGACAGTCCACTTCACAACTTCTCAGTTATGGCTCTGCAGCAGGCTTAGCAGATTAAACACCAAGTGTTCTAACTCCCTCTATTTCAAGTAACAAAGAACTCTTGAGGCTCAAAACTTTCTAGGTTGTAACTGAAAATACAAAGCTTCAGAAAACCTGTGTTCTGAGAGACATTATTAACTGAAACAAGATCCTTAGGCTACGTATTACCTGTGGTAGCCTACTAAGTACTAGAAATCAATAATTTTAGATCTGAAAACTTGCTCGCAAGTGATGTGACAATCTGCTTTAAGACACATGGTTTCAAAGAGAAAAAAAAACTTGAAACTTCAAACATGTTTACTTTAGGTTTGTTTCTTTTTGAATGACACTTGAATTCTGATCTGAACATGAACGTCTGGCTTCATAGTCCTTATAGTATCACTTTGGAAGCAGACAATTCAAAAGCTCTGCACAGACCTTACAAGACTGTAGCCTTGCAGAGCCATGAGGAAGCCTGGCTGTCCGGTACCTTCTGAGCTTCAGCAGGAACTGCATTTCTGAAATCTGAATGGTACTACAATGGAAAGGAAGCCCTGCTGCAGTAGGCCGTGAGTTCTCCGTCACAGCAGACAGACCACACACTCAAAGCGAGCAGCTGCCTGCCTCTTCCCAGGCTCCTTCACAGACTCAACAAGTGCGAGTACCTCAGGGCTGTTCCGCTTCCCTTTACAGGGAAACAGAACTCACTACAGAGTTCTAAAAAGCAAGTCCTTATGTAACTGGCCCACCTATGTAAAATATTGAAGATTATGTCAAAGTGTGGAATCAACACGCTATGAAAACAGTGTGACAAAACCAAACATTACTATGTTGAAACCTTGTCTAGCTTTAACTAAAAAATAAAAATCATGAATCTTCTATAGCATTAATTTAAAAAATACATAGAAGTGAAAAGTGCTATTTTTCAAAAAGTACAATTTCCCTCCCCAACTATATCAACATGGAATGATTTCAGTCCTCCTTGTACTAAAAGCTGGAGATTTTACAAAACTATATTGCAACATTTAATAAGACAAATTTAATCAGTAGTGGCTTCTGCTTCCGCTGGACCCCTAATCAATCTTCGGATCCCTCTCTTGCCCGCAGGACCTTTCGGTTTAGCAAAACTCTGCTTATGTGCATGCTGCTTGGGATGGACTTCATCGTAAAGGAAATCCGAAGTTAGTTCATCCCCGTTGTCTATCTCAATCTGCAACAGAGGAGGTCACCAGTGAGAAACAACGGAAGCAGGGAGCATTCAGAACTGAAGCACTGTAAACCGGCTCCCAGGCACCGATGCCTCATGAGTGTACCACACACCTTCCACAGAGAACAAGCGAGGACTGTATCTGTAACGCTTCCTCTGCAGCCCTTCTGGGAGGCACTAAAGCACTGGCTTAAACAGCCAGCCAGTCACCTGCTAGCCTGCTGCCTCCCCCGGCTCCATGTGCGTAATGTCTGCCAGCAGCAGTGAGCACGGCGTCCTCCAGCTGCCCTGCTTGTAAATGCAAACCCTGCACTTGCTCCTTCATCCCCTGTGCTACCTGGAACCACTCTGAGACAGGGGTAGGCCAATGATGGCCCACAGATCAAATCTCTAGCCCAACTTTAGAGCAATTCACACTTTAAGGGGCTTCAAAAACAATAAAAACATGGGAAAGACACCCATGTCAGCTGGCAAAACCTAAGATATTTACTGTCTGGTCTTGTGCAGGGTCAGCTGACCCTTTGTGAAGGGTGCTGGCACACACTGAGTGACAGACAGAATCTCAACTGCTGCAGGCTCAGCACCCACACCAGCAGTTTATAAGGAAGCATCTTTGCTTATACCCTACCTGTATTTCAGAATGTATATGGAGATCTGGTAGCAACACCCCACTGTGTACACTGACAGAAATGTTCTAAATACGCTGCTATCCTAATGCTACAGATGGCCAGCGAGCACTTGCAACTATCAGTGTTATTACGAAAGTGAACTTCATATTTTATCTGTGTTTCCACTCACAGCCACCCGCACCTCGTAGCTACCATACTACTTAGCACGCATCTGGCTCATGCCAGGCCATCCCTAGGCACTCAGCGGGCTGCCTCTGACTGGGGATGACAGCAGTCAGATTAGTGTTGTCGTGTATAAGCCACGGCACCTGGAGAGGCCCCACACTGCACCAGCTGGAAACACGAGGTGACTCGAGCAACTTCAGTGCTGAAACAGCAATGCCCACCTTTCTGATGACATTCATGTGCAGCTGTCTCTCTACAATCTCCAGCAGGGGGCTCTTGCAGCTGGAATACAGCATCCGCTCTCTTATGCTGCACGTGTATCCAGGCATTGAATAAATAAACACTGCAAGTTAAAAGAACAACAATTAGAAAGATCAACTAAAGCAAGTCTATGAACCTCCGAAAATTGCATCTAAGCTCCTGGCAAGGAATGCAGAAGCACACAGTGCTGACACTGAAGGTAGTGCGTTGAAGGTAAGGTGTCCCATACCTACGGACTCTAAGTAGTCTCCTTCATGGGAATGCTTATACAGAAAGAAATGGTAACGTGCAGAATCCTTGGGAATCCTCTTTGGCAAATCTTTTAGTTCTGTATTCTCTGTGTTGGCCAAAATTATTGTTTCATTTTTTATATCTATTTCCTATCAAAAAGAAACAGCATTTATGAGACAGGTAAAACATATGTTAACTTTAACGAGAGTCAAAGATGATGTACAGTCATGGATTGTCACGAACCATCTAGGAAAGACCAAGGCCTCCCTGGAGGTGCCCAGCCTTTTTGCATGGACTAAGATGGGAGAGCTCTGAGAGGCAAGGTCCCAAAGAGACTTCATCTCAGGATTGCTTCTTGCAGCTGAAATGTCTTTCCTGTCCTTATTATATTAATATAATAATCGCTAGGCATTAGCCTACCCTATTGAGTAGATTTCCTGCAGATCAACATAAAGATGAACTTTCATGAATTACTGCTATTTAGATGAATTAATGATTTTATACACTTTCTGATTTGATTCAAATAATCTTAGGAATAAAGTTTTAAGAGATGGTTGTTTTTCTAGAAAGATGTAATAATATTAGAATTAAGAATAGAATGTCCCCATTTCTCATAATAGTAAGTAAAGGCTGCATAATAAGAAATACAATGAGCTTTCATAATCTCACTAAAAAGAGAAATAGGCTTGGGACAAATTTGTATTCAAGAAAAAGCATTCAGGTCCAAGGATGAAGCCGTAGGCGTGCACTAAGACAAAGTCATGTAAAAACTGTTGCTTTGAACTTATAATGAGTTTACGGAATGAAACACTGCTTTGCACTTGTTACTGATATCCTGTTTCTCCCCTTTATGTAACATTTTTATCTACCAGCTAAGTCTTTCTCACTAAGAGAACTTTCTGTGTGAAGGATGTAAAAGGCTGAAAGCAGTAACAAAGGCAGCGCAGCCATTTTCTGCCTTATTGGGTGTGTACGTCTGTGTGAGTGACTTCGTTCCCTTTCCTCTCTGGTTCAAAAAAAGGTACCGAGCTCCCTGGCCAGCGAGAGGCTTCTGGCTGACTCACCAGCAAAAGGCACACTAGCAGTAAATCCTCTACTGCATCCCCAGCTGCAGGATAATTGCCAGAGACAGGAGTTACGTTTTCCAGCGCTTACTGAAGCACAGAACAGAGAGCTAACCGGCCGGAGATCATCCATCTTTTGTCTGGATGCTGTGCCCCCTTCAACCCTTTCCAGCCAGCAGGCCCCGGCAGAGGACTACTGACTTTCATATACAGTACTCTGTGATTTATAAAAAGTTAATAAGCAGAGACCTTGCCTTAAAAGAAAAAAATTAATAAAAAAAAAACCAAGAAAAGCAAAAAAATGAGGTTAGTTAAAAGTAAGAACTAGCCAAGCCATAGCAACTCAACAGAAGAGCCATTATGCAGGCATCGTGTCTCTTACCAACTGCACATAGTTGAGCTGTTTGTTACTCAGTTTTTCCAAAGCCTGGAAGGCATCTCGAGAGATAGGAAATGCTACTCCTTGTAGTGTCTGATGCTTTGTGTCCACACTCACGTCAGTTTGTACCTACGTATGACAGATATAAGTGCCTGAGGATGCATCAGTATTCAGCAGTGTCCACCGGCACAACGAAGAAAACTCCACTTTAAAAATATTTACCTCTCATTTACCCTTTGCCGACATGTGGCTCAAATTCTTAAAGCATGTTTAACTTAGAAGGCAAATCATTTCTCACACTGGTTTCCTGTCCTGCTAGCATACCGAGGACATACAGAGCGCATGGCACACGGTTTTGAACTATTGAGGTGTGGGATGCCTGAATGGCGGTCAGAGGGCTCTGGAGGTGTGCCCTTAGCTCAGGTTGACACAGGTTCAAGTAGCTACAGATACGCAAAGTATCATCAGATTACCTCTGTAAGCACAAACGTTTCTTCCTAGAATTTCTGAACAGTAAAATGTGTACAGTATGCATAGGCCTCTACTCTGTTCTACAGGACATAAAATGCAACACAAACTTCATGCATTGAACTGAGGACACAGGACACAGACAAAACACACAGCTCAACAAGCTACAACTGTACACATTCCAGATGTGGGGCTTTCTTTACTAAACCACGCCGTGTGGATGAGAGGAGGTACTTCAAGAAAGCTTTTCAGTGCGCAGGATGGTTTTCTACTTGATAAATGACAGCTAGTATAGGGTCTCTTTTGCAATATTGCAACAGAAAGTTGAATACAAACTTCACTAAGAAATGAATGGAGAGTCTACAGCATGATACTGGTAATGAGAACATCATAGAACATATGCAAGTGCATACCCCACCGTGATCCTCTGGGTTCTGATTGCAAGGAATAAAACAGACTATCAAACTTGTAAAAAAAAAAAAAGTCACCATCAAAAGCCCTACACAACTTTAGTTTAAAATATATGCTAGATCCTTGCTATCAATGTGACATTAAAGGGACTGAGCTATCTCCAGCCTGGTCCAACCTAGCATGAAGAAGACTGAACAGAGGTTTGGGGCACTTTGTTCTTCTCTGTAAAGTTTCAGTAGAAAGAGAGCGATTATAAAAGCTAACTACGATGGCTGAGAAAGCATCAGCATCATGGCCCCAGGTCTCCTGGCCTCAGTGTGCATGACAGATACTCAGCCTGCCATGCATGCCTCCATCCAAGGTCACAGGACTCAAAGATCCTAAGCACTCTCTGACATGTTAATTCTATTCTCTTAAGTAAACACCCGTCCCTGAAGTAATATATGTTTTAAAGAGTTTTCTTTATGCAGTTGTATTAGATATAAAGCTCTTTGCAATCATTGGGTAACACACTTTTCTCTTTAAAAATTTCTCACAGCACAGAGATTCTAGCATGAAGTTTGCTTTACCGTGTATCTCAGGGATAGCCCTTAAACTGATTATTTTAATATGGACGTTTTACCTTTTTTCTGAAAACACGTAAAGCACACAGATCTGTTTTAACCTAAACAGAATAAAGCTAATGGACCCAACTTTTGATTTTCAGTTACCTGCAGGTCTATTCATTAAACAGACTATTCTGACACACTGGAAACCTTGAACCATGTTTAGGTTGTGACCTACCTCATTGATTTTAATCTGCCGTAATTCTTCCTCAGCTGCAGTCAGTGGGGCAGGGGAAGACTGGGACAGCAAATACTTTTTATATCCGTGTAATGATACATCCTCCTGTAAGCAAATAAATAAATTATTATTTCCAAGAAATACAACCATGGTGAGCTTACATTACAAAATAAACTTAATAGAAAAGAAGATTAAGTGACAGTTCACAGCAGAAGGCTTTTCTCTATCCTTCCTTGAATCCTCTATGTTGAAGGCTTCAGAACAAGTGTATCTATCCCCTTTGTAGTCACTAAATCTTTTGTCTAAGTTTGGTCAGTCAGATAACAAACTGATCAAGCCGACAGGACACCCGAAATTCACCATGTGCAGAAAACTGCCCTACAGCTGTTCTGAGTGATTTACTCAGTCTACATTCTAGATCAAAGTCACTTCTGTGGTATCTGCAGAGTATTCATCACACACAAAGCACGCCAAAGAGGACTCATGAGCATGCCGCTCTTGGACAGCTGCCAGTGAAAAAGCAGAGAGGCCAGCCCTCCTCCTGGTTCACAGGGGAGAGAACACACACCTCTTCTACTGGCTACAGCGTGTCATCTTCTGAAACTGAACCATAAGCCAGCTGTGCAGAAGCATATTCTAACCATCTTAATTCACTAATATACTCACACCTGCATCAATGTACCACACACATTAAAGGGTACGTATATCTCAACAGCATTTATTCTCAACAGTAAATAGATACAAATACGTTCACTAGCACAAACTTGCAAATCTTGAGCTAGAATAAACTGTCTTAAGGTTATAGACTGAGACTCTGAAATTCATATCAATCATCTTTTACCTCTTTGCATTTGTTATTCTGAGACAGGATCTTACTGTGTACCCCTGACTGTCCTGGAACGCAGTACGTAGACTAGGCTGGTGTCACCCTCAGAGAGCGTACTCCCTCCCTCCCACACGCTGTGATTACAGGTTCGGCCTGCCATGCCTGGCTTCAACAGCTTTGGTTTATTTTTGCTTGTTGTTTTATTTTGGTTTTTAAAACATAAAAAACACATATAAATGTATGTTTTTTAAATAAATGTAAGTTTTGCACCTTTACTGTTCCGAACACTTCATCTTTAATGTGGCCACCTCCGAATTCTTTTTTCAGAGTTGCTCTGGTTGCTGCATACAGCATTTTCTGACGAACCTATACAGTTGTGAAGGTTTTACATGTTAGCAGTATTAACTGTATAAAATATACCATTATAAAAGACTATATTAAAATCTTCAGTATTTAAACAGATCAGGCTGACACTGACAACTGTAAAATGGGTGTCTATACCATTAATGACCATTATGGTCAGTCTTAAATTATGTAGTGTATGCTTGTTTAAAATACAAAATAAGCTCCTACCTTTACAAAGTGCCAAATTAGTTGCAAGGACAAAAAATAACCTAAAGTACTATTTTAAAATATGGGGGAGGAGATCAGGACAAAGTAGCTTTTGCAGTGATACTTTACTCAAAGCTAGATCAGACATTACTTGGTGAGAATCAGATATTCCTGGACTCCGGGACGGCAGATGCCATTAGAGGCAACACTGGGATGGAGACATGCGTTCTAGGAGGAAAGAGCTTTAGGAGCTCTCATGGAGTACCATTCACTAACACAAATAACTTCTTAATTCTAAATAGTGGAATCTGCTACTTCTTCCAGACAGAATTAAAAATGGGTAATCTTTTGAGAACATCTAGATAGCACTAAAAATTAGCTTCTTATAAGAAGCTCCAGACTCTTTAAAATGTTGGGCAATATTTACATTCAATTCCACCTGCACTTTATCCTAGTGTATTATCAGCTTTTTCTTGTTTGTTTGGGGAGAGGATTATCCCTCTATGGGAAAAGATTGTTGCTTCTTACCCTTCCTTCAGCCTGCAAATACTTCAGAAAAAAAAAAAAATTCTTCCTAGCATTTAATGCCAAACAAACAAGCAAAACAAAACAAACAGAACAAAAACTACAAAAAATTACTCACATGAGAATGATCTGGAGACCATGCAATGAATATCCATTCATATCCCTGGGCATTCTGAGAATCTAACCTGAATAATACATAGCACGGTTGCTTGTCCTCCAGCAGGGGCAAGACAAAGGAATCGTAATCCTGTTCCCAGGAATCTGAAGGCGGACTACAGGACCCAACCACCAGTTGCTCTACGGAAGGAGAATTTGAAACAGATATGAATGATGTGTAGCACCAAGTGTCAATGTGATGAAGACAAGAAGAACGACTTATGCCTCAATTACTATAGTAACAGCTGAGTTAAATGCTCTTAAAATGTTTAAATTACCATATATAGATATATATTATACCATATATATAACTTCATTTATGACTCAAAACTGTAATTCTTAAAATTAATGTTTACTTGTAAAGAACTATGAAACAAGCGTTAGCTCCTGTTTGACAACACTGCTGGTTTAAATGTTGCCTAAGCACATAAACTAGAACTAGGAGTCGCCACACTTTTTAAGTGCTGTCTTGTAGAACTGACTAAGTTATGAAGGGAGTACTCCCAGAGTCACCTGTACCCACAGACAGGCATACACTTCAGTAGTACACAGCAACAGGGCAAACTTGGGACAGCTTCCACCTTCCCCATAAGAGAACATGTTGTGGTACAGTCAGATAGAAACGATGTTCATGTTTTAAAATAATCATAGGCTGGCAACACAAACCCCCAGAAATCCCAGAAGTAAAGATCAAGAATAAAACAATATGCAGTTTATAGGAACTTAAACCCAGCGTTATGTGCTGAAGAGGATGGGTCATTTACGTATGTACAGCTTCCCAATTGCAGCTGCTCCGGGTGGCGTGTGTGTGTGTGTGTGTGTGTGTGTGTGTGTGTGTGTGTGTACAGCTGTCAAAAGATATCCTTCATTAGAAAAACAGTGACAATTAAAAAGGTCGGGAGCAAACTATAAAGTACTAGGTCATTAATTTAAGAAGTGGGTATTGATTTTTTTTTCATTCTCTGAAATTTCTAGTTTAACATTTTTCTCAAGATTAAAAAAAAAAAAAAACCTTGAAAATATTTAGGAAACAAGAAATTTTCTCCCTGAAACATGACTCAGGTACATTTTTACCTTCCCATTTTGCTTACTGACACTCATACTTAGCTGCTCTGAAGTATATACATCTGTTCCTACAGAAGCTAAGATTTTCTAAACTAGCTTCACATTTAAATATAAAAGCAGAAAACAAACTTGGTTTATTTCCACTACAAGTTACTTTTCCAAAACAAAATGTGTTAGGGTATTTGAGAAGGCCAGCAGAGTACTCTCAGCATAGTCCCTCCAACATGAAGTATGAACAGAACTCCATCCATGTCAGACGGAGCCTCTCAGACAGTTTCCCTGCTCACAACAATTAGCGTTAAGGAGTCAATTTATAATTTGCCGTGAACAAGACAAGATCAAAGGAAGCCCTGACGTTCAACGTGGACCGTGCCGTAGAAAGGCACACAACAGGTGAAGCTACCACACCAGAAAGCATCTGCTGTTTCTCCAACGGCCACCCCCAATTTAAAAGGAAAACAGGCTGAAAGGCAAACTCTGAACTTGCTTCACCCTGATTAACAGTTCAAATTACTAATAAGGCTTGGAAATCTGAAACTGTAACAGCTAACACTCCAAGGGCACAGAGACTCTTAAAAATGTTAACTAACCATTTTCAATAGATATTTTCAGAAGTCTGTATTTCCCGTTTCTGGCTCTGGCAAAGATCTCTTTAACATCTTCACTTGCTGTGGGAAAATGATAAAGGAAAAAGTGTTTAAACTTAGAAGTAGTTTAGCTTGTATTTATCTCAGAAAAACAGAAATTAAACATGGAGCATGTAGCCCCTTCTTCTTATTATTGTTATTATAAAACAGGAGCATAAAATATGGGCCTTGGCTATGAGTTAAAAACTAAATATTAACATTTAGAAAGTACAGGAACTTAAACATTTCCGCTACAGAACTCTGTAGCAGAAGTAACACCAGGGTGAATGTTTTAGGTCAAACCCAGTAATGGACAAACTGCTTCATGTCTGAAAACGTTGAAAAGTTGCTTCTATCGTCCAATTTTAAGTTTGGGATAGCCCCTTCATCAAGTCATTTCCTGTCTCTGTCCATCAAAAACAACAGGATCAATTCTAAAACACTAGGTGTTACAATGATTCTACTGTTCTTGTATCTCTTTGTCAAAAAAAATTATAGTAGCCATCGAGCAAATAAACATTTAATAACCTATCTCTTGTGTAGCCATTACTGCTTCAAATTCGGACTTGTGTTGTTGATTGCCGAGCAAGACTACTATTTACGTCTTGCTAGATAAAAGGCTCAAACATTAAACAATAATTTTGACATACTTAAATATCAAAAGTAACACTGGAGGAAAATTCAATGTTTTTAAACCTGAGACTATTTTTGCCTGCGTGTGTATGGAATTAAATGGTGGTGTCAAAAACCCTTAAACACAAAACAAGTTATTAAGTGGTCACCTGGAGGAAAGACTCAGTTAACTATTACAGGAAGTGCTCTAGTTTATATTGGAACTCGTTAAATAACCCCGGGATATATTATTTGATTCCGAGGAGTCTGAGTACGTCCAAGTTGCCTATTTTCAAACCAGGAAATAATAATGGCGAGTAAGATACACAAGTAAACTGCACATTCAACTGTCTCCACGGGGTGATGAGGTGCAGCCACTCAGATCAGACTTTTCAGCTGCCTGCGGAGCAAGCATCCAAAGATGGAAAAACACTTCCTACTCAGGATTTCTCCAAAAGGAAGGCACACCCGCGTTCTGAGAGAAAATCCGGGGAGTTCGGGAGGCACCCTACAGCGGTAGGATCTGTTTGGTTTTACAAACGATCTGAGCGCTGGAACAATCTCCTTTGGCTGGTCCTGAGGAAAAGTCGCTCGGCTGGCCGGCGGAAGGAGCCTGGTCAGCTTCGGATCTTCCTGCTCTCGGCACGGGGGCCGGGATGCAGCAGGGTCGCCCCGTGCATCCTCACGTCTCCGCTCTCTGGCAGCTACCGGCCTGATACGTGGCGGCCGCCGGCTAGGGCCGCGAGGGACACAGTCGGGCCGTCGCACCCAGAGCAGCTCCAATGCCGTCCGCGCCTCCAGCGCTCGGGCCCGCAGCCTCCCGGGAGCCCCTGCCCCGTGGCGCCGTTACCTTGGATGCCGGTCTGGTGGGACATGGCGGCGGCCCCGGGTTCCCGGCTCCGGCGCAGGGTGCGGCAGCGGCCCCGGCCGGCGGATCCAGGAAGTAGCGGCTCCGCCTGCGCGTCATCGGCCCGCGACCCTCAGTCCCGCCCCCAGCACCAGCCCCGTTCTCCTGCGCGGCATAGGTCCCGCCCAGGATTTCGCTCCCAGTTCTTTCACTGGCTACCCAACCTGTCATCACAATCTCCGCCCCCTCCAGGCCTTGGCCCCGCCCTTTCCCGGCAATGACCGGACCCCTTGCGCCCCGCCCCTCAGCTGCTGTGCCTCACTAAGATGCACCTTGTGGCGGTGGGCTGTGTGTCCACCACACACCACAGCGACCCCGCTGCAAAATGCATTAGAGGGGAAATGGCCTTTTCCCCAAGCAAACACTTTCTACGTAAAAGACATGCCCTTTGCTGTAAAGAAAAGGCCATTTTAAGGCGAAAGATAAAGCAGCTAAACATTTGCAAAGCAAGATGGGGTTCAAGACCACTCCTGGCCCACTTAAAAATTAAATGTTCTTCATCATTTAACCCATGACTTGAATCCTGAGCTGTTCATTTTTCAATTGGTCACTATCATACAAAACTACTGTTCTCACCTCAAAAAAAGAAAAAAAATATATATCGTCTATTCTGAAACCAAATATGTGCCCTACTATCAGGGGAGGGGTACTAATTCAGGTGACACCTCAACCCAAGTATCATGTCCAACTTGGTAACAGATTTATGAAATTTTTTTTTGTAATAGCAGAACAAAAGAAAATCACAAATCATCTTTAAAATATATTTGGTGGGGACATGGGGCTAAACCCAAAGTGAGGGAAATTTCTGCTACTGGTTCAGATATTACCTGAGAAGGACATCTTTACCCTTTCAATGGGAGAAGCTAAGTGGTCTGTACATTTCTAAGGATGGATGTTAGGTCAGACTCAGAAGTGGCCAGTGAGTGGGATGGCCCAAGATAGTTTGGCTTGGGACCTACACCACAGTCCTACACAATCAGGCAGTTCTAATCAGTCAGTCAACCTTTCTGGGTCTTCAACAGGTGTAGGGTGGCTTTTTTCCCCCTGAAATTACAGCTCACAGCACTTTTAAGAGACCTCATTGTCCTTTCTCTGGTGCCTCAAAGAACTGAGGGTGAAACCAGTGAGTCACTAAGCTGACCTGAGTATCCCTCTGTGGTCAGTTCTACCCCTGAAAATCATTAACAGAGTATGCTGTAGGCTAGCCTTTTATTGCTTCAAATCAAATGTGTGTTCATAGTTACCTGGAATACATTCTTATGGAAACAGCAGATAGGAGTTGACGTCCCTTCTCACTGTAGGATTTTTATCAGCATGCATTCCCCTGAGGGAATTAATTCTATTGTTCATTATTTTTTGTGTATTTTCTACTGTTTGTAAGTAGAAAGCTAGGTCTTGATTTTAAAGTCTTGGATTAATAAATACATAAGACTATAATATGCTAAAATGCAAATGCTATTCAGGCAAATGATATAATGACAAGATACGGAATCCCTCTTCTAGTATAATCCATTTTAAATAAGCCACTAAATAGGCCAGCAACTGCTTTTCTTTGTGGAGAACACACACACACACACACACACACAAGTTATGTGCTAGGACTTGTGATCTAAACTCTGTTTCTTTAACAGATCCTCACACCCATGGATTAGTCACATAAAATCTGAGATTGGGGACTTCCTTGGGAGGTGTTTCATTCCAACAAGTTCTTCCTGGCATAATGGTCTATCCTGATTTACCAGTTTTAACTGTACTGTTGTTGCACAAAGGGAAAATTGTAGGATTCACTTGCGGGGTTTTTAGCTGATTCATGTCCTGTTGATTACAGAAGCTGACACTGTGAAAAAAAGATTCTGATGAAATTTAAAAAAAGAAAACTTTACTATATCCATATTTAGATAGGTTTGGACCCTGCCTGTTATCCTCCAAGAAGTTCTTGCTTTTTCTTTCTGCAGACACAGTAGTTTATGTAAAATCTATAAGGGCTTGAGACCTCAGCAGAGTCCTGATATCGCCTCCTTTTTATATGTTGTTGTTTTATTATTGAGACAGGTTTCTCAATGTAATCCTGGCTGTCCTGTAACTTGCTGTGCAGACCAGTTTGGGCCTCGAACTCACAAGAGTTCCTTCTGCCTCTCTGTCTCCAGAGTGCTGGAATTAAAGGCATGCATCACCCCCTGAGGCCTCTCATAGTATTTTTAATCCTGAGGGACAATTGTGATACTTCTCTTTCTTGAACTTCTTAGGCTTTCTAGCTTTCTATTCACCTTTCCCATTCTCAGAAAAAAAAATCCCACTTTTTTTTCTTAATATCATCAAACATCACAACATTAACAAGCACATTTACAAAACTATTTGGAGGCTCACAGTTGAGTCCAGTGACATCAGGCTAGACTGAGAACATTTGTCCTTCTCAGACCCTTACAAATGTGTCCAGATGAGTCTGATCACTTCAGGACTGTGCAGAGAGAATGGAGACCGAGAAGTGTTGATGAAAGGACATCCTCCCCTTCCTCAGAGTGCTGTCAGAGGAGAAATACTCTACTACCTTTAAATTTTATAAGATCCTGGGCATGTGGCAGGCAGCGGGATGAAAGAGATCAAGTTAGCAAGACTCTCTGGCTTTAACTTTGTCTAACTTGAGGTCTGCTAGGCTTGGGAAGGAGGAACAAATGCTTGAAAGCCTGCGTTGCAACCTTCGTGTGCAAGCAGAATCAGGAAACCATAAACTCGCAATGAGTGCCTCTCTTCTACAGGAAAACAACTCTATGGCTGTCATTTCCCACTAACGTCCACTTTCCCAGCCTCCACATTACATTTAGGCAAGGCTCAAAGGTGGAAAATTTTCAGGCTTTTTCTTTTTTTTCTTTTTCCTTTCAGTGTCTGTGGGTCAGACGAATGATGGAGAGTTAGCCATCTATAGCTCCCCCACACCTTCACCCTCCAGAAGCTGCCTGGGGACATAACTGTGACTCAGAACCATAGCTCTCCTTTTTCTTGTCTGTCTTGGCAATGACTGAAATTTACGACTTGCCTGTCCTGTTATTATTCTCTCAAACTCTAATAAGACTTCCTTGAACTTCCTTCTAAGTCTATTTCAGAAGACTTTTATCTTTTAGACTGAGACCCTGCGAAGTAATTTAGTTGCAAACGAGATTAAATTGCTTCTTTAAGCCGGAGTTTTGAATTCCTAGGAGAAAGTGTATGCAAAGCTGCACTGGCCAGACTGTTGCTTTCCCCAGGCCACAAAAGCATGAGAGCCACCAAAACAGAGAGGGATGTCAAGGTCACAGTCTTCCATGAAAGCAGAGAGGGATCTCATGCTTGGAAAACAGACTTAGGATCTGATGTAGTTGGTAGTTAGAACTAAGCACTTAAAGTCACAAGCCCAAATGCACGAAGGTCTGCTCTATTTAAAAGAAGTATCTACTGTTCAGCTCTGGCTCACTGACGCCCCAGTGGGACGTCAGGCTTAGGATGACATTCGGTTTACAAATGTCAGAAACTAGACTTGCTTCAAAACACAGATAAACAAACAAACCTCCATTTCAACTTTAAAAATATAAAAAAAAAGCAAAAGAATCATATGTGTAAAATGTGTATGTCATGTTTGGCTGTTGACCAATTGGTATGTGTGTATGTATGTGTATGTATATATATATATGTCATATATATATATATACCATATATAAATATATGTCATACATATGTATATATGTCATATTTAGCTGTTGGCCTATTGGCATATATATATATATATATATATATACCGATTTTACCAATTGAGTATATATATATATACATATATATATGTATATATATATACACACACACATATATATATGTATATATATGTGTGTGCATATATATATCCAATTAGTAGAGGACTTTTGACTGTTAGAGGACTTTGACCTCTCCTGTCTGATCCATTGTCAAATAAAGACACTTTAACAAATCAGAGTACCTGTAAACTTCGTACACAATAGAACAGAACATGATAAGCACAGCCTCAGTGTGCACCACACACACTGCACAGCCTCAGTGTGAGCCACACACACTCCTCACCGTTTCTCTCATGGGAAACTTATTAAAAGAGAATTCTTTTTTACTTGCTGTGTGAAATAATCATACAATAAGTTGTTGCATTACTTGCCTTGGGCTTTGTTAGGGAAATCCCACCAGTGTGGGTTAAAAGCCCGGTAGGCACTGTGTGGCCTTGAACAAAATTATTTAATCTCTCTGGGCTTACTTCATGCTCTTGCCACACATGAATCTTGATGTCTTGAGGTGCTCGTGGAAACCGGGTGAAAGAGGACGTGTCCATATGGGTTGGGTTTCATGTATGCTAATTAGCATCAGGTCCAGGTACGATATATTATTATATGGTATGTATAGGCTTGGAGTTTCCTTTTTTTTTTTGTAAGTATATATTTTATTTTATTTTTTTTTTAATTTCTTTTTTTTTTTTTTGAACATGAAATGCTTTTTTATAGCATGTTTTACAAAGGGAGGGGGTAAGAGGGTCCAGGTGGTGGAAAAGTACAAAATCTTCTTGGCCTGTGCCTTGAAACATGTCATGGTCTATATGGTACACTGCCTTGAATTATGATCTACTTGCAGTTCTTCAGAAGATATGGTACACTGCTTGAGTTATGGTCTCCCTGCTATTCTTAAGAAGACATGGTACTCTGCTTTGAGTCTATCTGCAGTTGCTAAGCAGGATCTTGCAGCTGCCAAGCTTCAGAGGACATTGTGCAGGTGGGGAAAGGTAGGGGGTAAGGGTAAGGGCGAGGGTCCTGGCTTCTGGCATCTCCCCCTTCTCTGTTTAGTTAGAGAAGGCGTCTTATGTTCAATCCCAACTATGTGAGTTTTGAATTTGGATGTCTAATTATGGGGGGTCTTAGACAAGTTCACAACCCCAAAACACTGATGTGAGACAAGTCACATCGATGGTCGAAGGCTTTAGGCTGTTGACGATGGGCAACGTCAAGGGACTCTCATGTGGGTGAAAGGAGGGTGAGAGCCCTGTCTTAGGCCATGTAGGCTGCACCCACTCCCAGCACCACGCACTCCTTTTCGGCTGCATTGGGTGGGCCCCTGGGAAGTGGACCTACAATAATCCCGTCATTGGGCTAACTCACAGCCATCCTAGTCTCTTGTAAATGTTCAAGTTACCAACCATTTGTCAGTTTGGGGTGTAATATTGTCATAAAGGAAGGCTCCCCAATGTTAGCGGCCATATCAAGGGTGGCCTTGGTTTAGGAAAAAGCCAATTTTTGTTGTGGTGATCAAGAGGCCAAGCTCTCTAGCGAGAGAAATGAGGGCAAAGCCAGGCATACCAGGAACCCTTCTGGAGGGCGTGGAAGTCTAGGGGTTGACCGTAGGGGGAGGCAGGGGAGCTGACAGCTGTGTCAGTCTCCTGCGGAGTCACTTCTGGATCCTCTGCAATTTTCAGCTGATGGTAATGAACTTCAACTGCCTTCTTGATGGCAGCATCAACCTGGTTCCGTGGACGACAGGTCACGGGCGATGATCTCTGTCTTGCTCAATCTTGATGTCGTGCGCACATCCTCTCAATGAGGGTTCGTCCGGATGGGTCCGTGCCTCGAGTCCCACGTCTGGGTGCCACTTGACCCGACTGGCGGGTCCTGGTTATTCGTGGGGGTGAGGAGGACTGCAACCTGCTATTCTTCAGAAGATATGGTACACTGCTTGAGTTATGGTCTCCCTGCTATTCTTCAGATGATATGGTACACTGCTTTGAGTCTATCTGCAGTTGCCAAGCAGGATCTTGCAGTTGCCCAGCTTCAGGGGACCTTGTGCAGGTGGGAAAAGGTAGGGGGTGAGGGTAAGGGTGAGGCTCCTGGCTTCTGGTTCATCTGGGTTAGAACTTCTAATAGCAGGCATCACGGGTGATTCAATTTTACCTGGGATGCTGCGTGAGTTCAAGCTCCTGGGAGTCCCTGTTTTTCTTGGTTTTCTGCGGTTGGGTACGGAGCTGCTGCCTGCGACCTGCTCTAGGCTCGGTCCCCGGCTTGGAGTTTCCAAAGAAACCATACATTTCCACTTCAAGTATGTTTCAAAAAGGGAACACAGAATCAAGAGGATGTAGCTAGGTTTGCAGGGTGCTTGCTGTACATGCAGAGGCCTTAGGTTAAATCCCCTCCCAGTGCTCACTGGGGTTGGTGGCATATATCTGCAATCTCAGCACTCAGGAGGTGGAGGCAGAACGTTCCAAAGTTCAAGGTCCACACAGCTACATAGCAAGCTCCAGGCCAGCTTCAGCTATATAAGACCTTGTCGAATGAATAAGTAAATAAAGAAATAAAGCCAACAAAATAGAATTTCTAAACAAGAGCAGTTATCCAAGTCTGATTCCTTAGTGTGTTCATAAAACCATGCTATTATAAAACCATGCTATTACTGTGTCTTATATAACAGTTAGACTCATGAAACATTGAATAATAAAAATAACTCACTGAGCCATAAAATGAAGATCAAACATTGAGTAACTTTTATCATTTGCATGTAATTATAACGTCTAATGTTCCACAATAGACATCAAGCAACCATAAACACTTTAGAAAAATGAGATACGTTCATTACAGTCAAGTTCTGCAGTCTTTGAAACAGCCATTGAAAAAACAGAACGAAGATGTTTTGTTGAAGATGTACCAACCACTTCAAGCCAATGATATCTCTGTCACTCTCCCCAGTGAGCCCCGAATAAGTGATAGGCACCTTCCTCATGAAAGAAATGGGAGGCATTTGCTTCAAAGGCGTTGTTGATCATGAAAAATGTGCACATGAGAATCAAAGTATGAGAAGACACACAGCAACAAGGGGTTTAATTCTGAATCTCTTTTCATCGTCTCTAACGCTCCTGAGCAGTGGGCAGGGTTGGTTTAAACGGCTAGTGTGAATATTTGGGAACCAAAATGTTCTTCTGTCCTTTTTAAATGTTGCTAACTAACAACATCTTGTTGACGTTTAAACAGTGTGTAAAGGAATGGAAGAGACGTTCCCTAATAATCAGTCCACTATCAGTCCAATGAGGGAACAGCCGAACAGCTTCGCTTCTTTTCTTTTCCTTTCTTTTCTTTTTTTGTCTTTAAGTATTTTGAAGACTATAATGGACTTCTGCATGTCCATGCATGAAGAATTTGGGGCTCAGAATTGCAATCTGTCCGGGAGATAGTATGGGGGAGAAATACAAAGCCAAGTTTGTATAACAGGGTTCTGTTTGTTCATTTTTACTAAGGTTCATCTTTGTTTGTTTGTTTGTGTCTTTTGTTTTTTGAGATAGGGTTTCCTCAGTGTAACCAGCCCTGGCAGTCCTGGACTCACTTTGTAGACCAGGCTGGCCTCAAACTCATAGAGATCCTCCTGCCTCTGCCTCCTGAGTGCTTGGATTAAAAGCCTGAGCCACCTTGCCTGGCAGGAGTTGTGTCTTAAAAGAGCAATTTAGGAAGAAGAAGGAGGAGGAGCAGGAGGAGGAGGAGGAGGAGGAGGAGGAGGAGGAGGAGGAGGAGGAAGGGAAGGAGAAGAAGGGGAAGAAGAAGGGGAACAAGGGGAAGAGAAAAAATGAAGATGAAGGAGGAGGAAGAAGAGGAGGAAGAAGAGGAAGAGGAGGAGGGAGAGGAGGAAGAAGAGGAGGAAGAGAAGGAGGAGGAAGAGGAGGAAGAGGAGGAGGAGGAGGAGGAAGAGGAGGAGGAGGAAGAGAAGGAGGAGGAGGAAAAAGAGGAGGAGGAGGAAGAGGAGGAGGAGGAAGAGGAGGAGGAGGAGAAGGAGGAGGAGGAAAAGGAGCAGGAGGAGGAAGAGGAAGAGGAGGAGGAGGAGGAGGAGGAGGAGGAGGAGGAGGAGGAGGAGGAAAGATATCAATGGGAGGGGTGGAAACAACATTCAGCAACATTGAGAAGATAAAATTGTTTTATGTCCATTATAAGTGCCTGAGAACCGAGGCATTCCGATCAGGATGTAAAATGGATTTGCCTTTCCTACTAGGTTCTTATAATTAGCAGGGCTTTATCAGAACATTGTGATATGTTGTTTGTTTTGGAAGTACATCAGTGGCCTTTGTTTGGGGACATGCCAGTGAAAGACTTAACAGTTAACAATTACGCTATTGATAACAGCAATGCTCCAGCATGGGGGGATCTGGGTGATATACTCAGAATAAAGAGTTTAAGGTCATCCTTGGTTACACAGGGAATGGGAGACCAGCCTTGGCTACATGAAATTTTACCTCACACAAACAAACAGACCAACAACAAAACAAGGGCTGGGGGTGTAGCTCAGTGGTCAGAGTGCTTGCAGGTCATGCAGGAAGCCCTGGGATTTGATCCCTTGAAGCCTTGGAGGTGGTGACTCACACCTGTAATCCCACCTTTGGGAGGATAGGAGGACTGGAAGTCCCAGATCGTGTTCAACTACAGAGAGTTTAAGGACATCCCAGGCTACAGGAGATCCTGTCTCAAAAAGAGCAAAATAACAGAAAATAACACAAAGCTATACATTTGGTGGTAAACACAGCGATTGGAAAGAAACTGGGGGCAAGGGTGATTGTGGATTCTGTGAAAGACCTTGGCCTGTGGGATGGCTACTTCGATGCTTATTTCTTTAAGAAAGTAACTTTTATTTAAACCATTGTTTCTGGCCTCTGTTTTCAGAGACAGATATATTGTAAAGCATTTTGCTTTAACAGTTAAATAGGAGTGTTCTTCATTTCACAGTTCTTTAGTGAATCAAGAGAGAACATGTGAAGCAGACTACTCACTGGGGGCCCCTGCGTTACACAATCCATTTGACTTCTGGAATTTAGACTACAGTTTGTGAGAATTTGGGCAGTAAAGAGAGGTGCAGATAGTTTTAAAGGTAATATTAAAGTTAGTTGGTATTATTTATTCTCTGTAGGTAACAAGATTGGGCAAATGTTTCCTATAACTCTGCCAGAGAAGTAAATCAGCCAGACCCAGAAAGTGTTCCTTTGCAGAAACACAGCTAAGTGAGAGCTGTGAATCAGTTTTTAAAATACTGTAGGTCCTTTAAAATATTAACACCCCTTTATCCTTTAGAGGCTTATTATAAGTGTATTTAGTATCAGTTTAAATGTTTCATCACTGTGTATTAATTATACATAATAACGGGTTTCATTGTGGTAAGCATCTCCATCAAATCCACTCCTGTTACTCCCCACTTTGGTTCCTTCATCTCCCGAATGCGCCCCACCCCCAATTCAACTAGCATGTCTTTTAAAAATGAACTTTTAGTCTTTAATGTGATTCACATCTAAAATAACTGGAAGTATTAATATATATATATATATATATATATATATATATATATAACATTCTGAGTTACATTTTCTTAAATATTGATGCATTGTAAGGTTATATAAGAAATCATAAAGTCTTTATTATCTTGACAGGTTTTGAATTCTCCTTGGTGACTACTTTGTGAAAAAATTGACTAACATATGGGCAGAAATCAACCCTTTTCCGAGAACTTACAGTGCTTTTGTTACCTAAATCCTCAGAAATCACACTGGTGTGTCTGTTCTGAGTTCTCAAAGACAGATCCTAAATGGTTTTCTCCTTTTGGAGAAACAGCATCTGTCTGCTGTTTCATGTCCATTGTGGGTGACCTAGTATCCGTGGAGAATCGAGGTCATTGAAGGGTGGACTGGGACAAGCCCAAAACTTCCACAGAGGCACGTTTGTCTGCCTTTTGTTTCTCTGTGTTCTCTGCAGGGCAACAAAGTTTCCAACGAGCACTGTGAATCTCGTATTTGCTACATTAAGTAACAGCTGAGTACAAAGGTTTAAGGCCATGGTCCCAGAACTCTAGAATTAGAGGCCAGAGGAATACCACAAATTTGAGGCCAGCCTGATCTACATAGTGAGATCCAGGGCAGCCTAGGCTAATGTGAAATGCTGTCTCAAAACAAAATCAAATTGAAAAGCAAATAGAGACAGCAGAAATCCTCCCAGGGAAGAGTCACGTGAAAACCAATTACTAGTGCCAAGAAATGGGGAGCTCTTTGGTGCAGTCACCTACTCTCTGGCAAGGGTTTCCCAAGTTCAGATTTGTCCAGGTGCATCTTGTCTCCTGGTGTAGGACTAGCCCCCGATCTTTGAGAATTCTGACCAGTTTTAGTAAACCGATTGAGTTAGATACCAGGAATCAAGGTAGAAGAATTCTGTATGATGTCTCCCCAGGCTGCCCTGGAGGCTGCCCTCTGAGGAGCCAACACCCTGATCCTCCGTACTTTCTCTTCAGGTGTTTTTTTTGGGAGGGGGGGCAGGTTTCATGCTTATCCCGCCCTCCCATCGGAACCTTTTCCGAGACAACCTTACTTTGACTTTATAGGTCCATTTTGCTCGTCATGGTTCATCACACTCCTCAGAGCAGCTCATTTCAAGGAGCTAGATCATTGGCTGATGTCTCTCCCTACACTGCTTTTTCACAGAGGAACAGATATCCAAGTAACCATAGCTCCCTTTCCCTGGATCAGGTCAGAGAAGGATCTGCTTGTTTAACCTCGGTCTTGTTTTTCCTCTCTCCTCGCTGCTTGCCTCCCCCCCCCTTTCTTTCTTAGGTGGCCATTGTCCGTGGCCTGGTATTTTCCATCGCGCTATTGTGAAAGAGAATAGGAGGGTGAGATCCCCAGTGGGTTCTGCAGTGTATTCACACTGTTGCATGAAGTTTGGATGTTGATAAAGGAAATGAAATAAAGAACTCCTTGAAGTGCAACACAGTCTGTTCTACGGTTCAGGTCTGGAACACAAAGAAGTACTTACTTGAAGTGGTAAGTGATGTTCGTGAGAAATAGACAGCTCTGAACACATTACGTTGCACATTCAAGATTTCAGTGTGTGTGCCTTCAGAAGGCAGTAGTTCCTGGTGAGAAAATCTCTGGGGCTCCTAGTGTCATTTCTAAGGCTGCCTAGTTGTGTAATGCTGCATGAGAGATGGTAGCAGGCGACACTATTGCGCCCCTTACTTTTGGTGCTGTGTCATTGCCAGGTCATTTATTTTCTGTTCACATCACCACCATGTTTTGACCATGTTGGCACTTTTGAGGCTTTTGTTGATCTCTTGGCTTCTCTGCGTTGTGTCTCAGCAAGGCCTGCTGGTGCTGTATCCTCCGCTCCTGTACCATGCCCACTTCCACCCCTCCCCACACTAACCAGGTCAGGGCCTCACAGGTCCACCTTACACTGACATTCCACAAACCGGAGGAAGAAGCAACCTCACCGAGGAATTAGACTGGCCTGTGGGCTTATCTCTGGGGAATTATCTTGGAAATGATTGACGTGGGAGTGGCCAGCCAAGTGTGGGCGGTACCACTTTGGGGAAGGTGGTCCGGGTGTCTAAGAAAGCCAGCAGAGAGTGCTATAGATGACAATGCAATTCACAACCCTCCTCCGAAGTTTCTGCTTCGACTCCCATCTCCAGATTCCGGCCGTGTGTTCCTTAATGATGACCTGTTACCTGGAAGTATAAGATGAAACACCCAGCCCAGCCACATGCTTTTGGTCAGTGTTTTATCACAGCAACAGAAAGCAAACTAGGACACCAGGTAATTGGAAGCCAATCCAGTAGACTAATTCACAGCAAGGTACTTTCTCACTGATTCATCAAACTTTTAATACACTCCGCACCCCCACCCCATGCGGGCCCTGTGCTGGAAGTGAAGGCCTGATCAAGGTTGTTTTTGATATATTATTAATGTTCAGGGTAGTGACCTTGGCTCTGGGTTCACACACTCCTGGGTTCAAATCTCACCCTGTCACTTGCAAGATGTAGGGTTCAGAAAAAAACAAAAAACAGAAAACCCTAACTTTTTTTTAGAAGCCTCAGCTTCTTCCTTTGCAAAATGGGACAAAAATGAATCTTACACATGTTTGGGGGACTCTAACAGATAATTATATTGAAAGCACATATTACTTGTTTATTAGTATTAGGCTTATTCTATATACTGTACAATATGTATGCTATATACTATATTAAGTGTCTGCTACTATATAATGTTTATTGTTTCCATGTAGATTTATGTGAACTTTTAATCTCTTAAGTTTGGATATAAATTGTTAGTGGCTTAGGAATTAAGGAATTTAAGTCTTGTGACAAGTTGTTCAAAGATATTTAGGGATTCGGGGAAGTCTGAGTTTCACCCATGCCTGTGGCCTTGGTTCTGACAACAGAATCCCCTGGTGTCAGTGTCTGAGGAACTGAAGCAGAAAGAAGTGCTGCAGGCAGAGGAGGTGTTATGAGGATACTCAGAGGTAAGCTTTCAGATGAGGCAGCCTGGCTATAAAATGCCAGGAACCCGCAGCTCAGGATCATGAAGTGAAAAAGTAGGTCACTTGGTAGGATTGAAGGTGTCAGGTAGCATACAAGGTGAAGAGAACAGAGCCATAAACAGTAACAGGCTGCAAAGATGCTGCAATAGCTATAAACCCAAGGAGTGCCTCTCCACAAGCACTGGGTGGAAAAAATACCCTGCTGGTTGAGCAATCAACATCTCATCACACTTGTACACATGCAAAATGATACCGTCAGTCTTCATAGCTGCATCACTTCTGAACACAGAAGACCAGATAGCTGGCCGTGCGCCAGAATGGAAAGGCAGAGCAAGACAGAATAGAAGTGAAGTTCCCGTCTGTTTAGCCGCCTCCCGAATCCGCGTTGTACTTTTCAAATGGTTACGGCTTTAAATTTTGGTGTGTCAAATTCCGGGACGCTTGAGTGGAAACTACTTGTTTGCACATGCTGTGCTGATCACGAGCCCCGGAACCGAGGTCGTCCTGATGAGTTCTCGAGGTTCAGTATGATGAGCGGAACTTCTGCTCTTACAGGTTGCTTTGCTTGGAAGAAAGTTTAAAACGGCTAATTTTGTAATTGTTATGAGGATTATAAGATCAAAGCCCGTGCCTACCACTCATAGGACACTTTAGCAACGGTGCTGGGGCTTTCCAGCTGACTGGGAAGGCAGCACAGCGGAGGAGGTCCGCACAGTACTGTTGGGCTCGTGAGTGGTCATGGCGGGCAGAGGTGTTCTGTTCATCTATACTCCAGGTCACTTCGATCTTTCTTTCCTAATCCATGACGGTTTCTGCTTCCTTCACTTACCTTCCGTCCACTAACTGCGCAAGTCTGGCCAGGCAGATGGCATAAAAGTGTAGCTGAAGGAACAATGGTTTTGGTCAGCTCCACGTTTCGAATGTAGTTTCAAACACACAAAGACCCGGCCATCCTAGTCCAGCTATCCCTTTGACAATTTGATCGGAGCATAACCATCCGGATGTCCTGTTTCTAAAAGTGACTGTGTTAGGGTTGTTTATCCTCTCAGAATTAGTCAGGAGTAAGTGGTTCTCAAAGGCAAATATCCCTATTCTAGTTTTTCATCACTGAGATGGGAAAACAGCAGGGAAGATTTCAGATAGTTCCATCGATCAGGCCTCTGTTGAGGTAGAGCATCATGCGAGAAGGGCGCGTGACTTAGTGTCACCTTGGAAACACTCTTGAGTCAGGAGGAGGCCCTGTTTGTGTTTTGAAGTCAGCCTCCAGTTCTGTACCGATTGGTTAACAACACATCCTTGAAGTCAGAATCCTCTCCATTCAGTCACCACTCAACACTGCCACCAGCTGGTGACCAAGCCATTAACACAGGAGCCTTTATGGGGTGATGCTTTCTATGTAACTGATAACATTTTTTAAGTTATTAAAGGGAAAAGAAGAAAAAAACCCTGGCCTCCAAACTATGATGTAACATCTTGCATTGACTGCTCTGGCATTTGATAGGTTGATTATATGTGAATGGTTTGATTAAAAATTCAACCCCAAAATTTAACACTGTTTAAAATAAGTTGAAGAAATTTGAAAACTCTTCTGTGTAGAAGAGCCAGGCCCCCTAGCCTTCCTACTCAGGAGTCCTGGCATTCTGAGCAGGTTATGGTGTTATGATAGGGCCCATATCTAGATGTATATAAATATTGTTCCTAACATACTGTTCTTAAAATGTCAGGCAAAGATAGAACTAAACAAAAGACATATGGTTCTAAACAACTGGAGAAAGCAATTTAACTACAAGCTGTGCCTAGGACTCTACCCAGGGAAAGAAGTCTTTCCAGGGCTCTGCTGAAGTACCTGAATAGACAAGACATCGTTTAAGAGAACAGATTTCTGCTGGGAAGTCATACTTTTACAATACAATGCCAGATTATCTTTAAATGGGGAATATGGGTGAGCGTAACATTAAAAATACACATATCCATTACACATGGGGTGCTCATGACTTGATGAAAGCAAAATTGAAATTTATGGTCTTAAATAACTAGGATGGGTTTAAGGATTTTTATAAAATTGACAGTACTGAGAGTGTCTCCCACTACTGAAAGCAGTGAGCACGGTTTAAATATTTTGGAGTCAACTGACAAGAAACCACACCATTTCTTGGAGTTAAAAAAAATCATCTTCTTCGATCCATAAATTATGTTAATGGGTGAACTCAGCTGTCCCACCAGAGTACCTTGGGAGAGACGTGTTGAGTTGTGGATTCCACTCATCCATTCTGACAAGTTTCAGTCTCTTCTAAGAGCAGAGTTAGACTGAGGTATTTTCTTGTTTCTTATTTGCATACAATTTGCTTCTGTCAGCTCTAGTCATGCAAGTGTGAGAGTCTTTCCTCCAGAGCCATTAATTTTATGAACTAAATTTAGAGCCACTTGTCGGTTTGTCTTGAGCGAGGTTGCTAATTTCTAAAAAGGAACGTGGGCAGAGAGGAACTTTGTGTGCACTTTCTATTTTACTTATCTTTCTCGATTTGCTTTGTTTTGCATCAGAGATCTATATATGCGCTTAGTAGTTTGAAAGTACAAGGTAGCAGGTTTCACGGTGGCCGTTAGGAGACTCCTAACTGCGCCTCCATTGTGCTGCTGAAAAAACAAAATAACGCCTAGTTTTCTTCTTATCTGCACTTGAAGACTGGGAGGTAAAGCTATATACAAACAGATTGTGTTTCTATCCAATTTTGTATGGCCGGTCCTAACTGTTTCTGTGAATATGAAATCCCCCATGGGAATAGAAAAGCCATAAAGTAAGTGCTGAGTTCATTTTAAAATAAAATTTTAAACTATTTTTTTTTTTACTGATTTATGTGATCTCTAACCATATCTCTATTGCCACCTTCCTTAGCTTACTTAAAAACAAACAAACAAATAAACAAACAAACCGCTGTGTTTTCTTAATCTTAAAGCTTAAACATGCTTTTATAGTCTTGGTTCACATTTTGATATAATCTTATTAGAGTCGGGGTCAGAGTTGTCCCCATGGCATGTTAAAGTATCACAAGCCTCTCTCTCTTACTCGTCTCTCTCTGTAACTTTCCTTATTTCCTGGCATCTGTTCTTTCAATTTGAAAATACTTCTGAGCAGGGCATCACTCCACTAAGAGTGACATGACTTCCATACTTCTCAACGCTGCACTCCTTAAGTCAGGAACTTGGCCAATCAGGAGTCCAAGGCGCAGAAGTATAGGGGAAGCAGCATTAGGTCACGGCAGCTAATGGGTGAGGGGGGGGGAGTTAACAGAACCAGCCTAATAATCTATGCCTAGGGAGTGTTCCACACAGTCTTCTGCGAACTTTAGCTTGCTTTTTTGCTGCTTGGTTTTGCCCAGAGGAGAATCGAAAGGGGCCTCATCTGAGTCCACCTGTCTCCGGGAGTTGTTATTTCCGTCTATCTCCGAGTCTTTGTTTCCACCTGTCTCTGAGTTGTTTCCGGTAGGCTTTTCTGATTTTCAGTTCTAAAGCTAGATCGGTGACAGGCTCTACTGTAAGATGAACTTCCCTATCTTGTTTCTCAGAACAGTATCACATTTCCCCTCATAATATTACAGAAGGGATGTCTAAATGGCATTGATTTCCCTGTTATAATAGCCTGGATTATAGGAGATTAAATAGCGTGTAGCTCTGGAGGCAGAGTTTGAATTCTAGAAAAGAGTTGTATTTAACATTATTTGATTTTGGGTTTTTGGTCATTGTTTCCAAATAGAGAACATTGAATTATTGTGTTAAAATTATGAAAACTAAAAAGATCCGATTATCCATTCATTGCACGTTTTCAGAGAGCCTAGCCTTCCAGATCTTAGGGCATATATTTACAGGCATGTGTTGCAGGTAGAATGAAGATCATATGCAAAAGGGATGCAGCGAGCACTCTTGTATCCTACCGCTATGTAATTTCATGCATGGTGTCCACTTTATTGTTCTCATAGGGGACAGAAGAAGGAAGAGATAGCTCACTCCTAAGACAAAAAAAAATGTCTCAAACACACATACAAAGATAGAAAGACAAACCTTCACCAGACCCATCTTCCTACAATCAGTACAAATGCACCAATGAGTAAGACGTCCATTGACTGTCACCTGACATAAATTATATAGAAGCACGGAATTTTGGAGGTTAAGTTGGCTTAAGTTTTCTTCTGTCTGATAGATTTATTATTCACAGGACAAGTCTTGTGCCTTAGCGTATACTATACATGCTCATGAAATAACCATGGGGCGTTAATTTCATATGTTAAAATAGGTGAGAGACCTGACTAGAACAAACCATGCCTGATTCCTGTTTGAGTCTTTTTTCTTGTTATATTCCAAATATGATTATTTGCCAGGATATACACTGAGCCATCAATTTTCTTCAGTGGGCATGGCTAACTATTTGTATTCCATTAAGAAAAGGTACATTTTTTATAGTTATATTTTACATTTCTAAGATATTAGCCATGAGGGCATGGAACATACATTAGGAGATCCGGGTATGCGAATGATCATGTGAGCGAGGGTGTCAAACACTGGGTTTATCTTTTCATAGGAATAACTACGGAAGTAACCACAAAGAAAGGAAGGATTCTGGGCTTCGGGACATTTTAAAAACACCATTTAGGAGCTTGTCATGATGGCATTTGCCTTTAGCATAGCACTCGGGAGGCAGAGGCAGAGGCAGAGGGAGAGGGAGAGAGGCAGAGAGGCAGAGAGGCAGAGAGGCAGAGAGGCAGAGAGG
>NW_021620703.1:584807-595467 GCF_004785775.1 Grammomys surdaster | reverse complement strand
GGCAGAGAGGCAGAGAGGCAGAGAGGCAGAGAGGCAGAGAGGCAGAGGCAGAGGAGGCAGAGAGGAGGCAGAGAGGAGGCAGAGAGGCAGAGGCAGAGAGACGGGGCAGAGGGGCAGAGAGGGGCAGAGGGGCAGAGGGGCAGAGAGGCAGAGAGGCAGAGAGGCAGAGAGGCAGAGAGGCAGAGAGAGATAGAGAGGCAGAGAGGCAGAGAGAGATAGAGAGGCAGAGAGGCAGAGGCAGAGGCGAGGATCTCTGTGAGTTCAAGGCCAGCCTGGTCTACATGGAGAGCTTCTAGACAGCCAGGGCTACATAATGACACTCTGTCTCAATTTTCTAAATTATATATCTCTCTATGAATACTATATATTAAAATTCTTATATATAATAAATATGCAGTATACATTTAATATATTATGCACATATAAATGACAATATGTATGGTACTTGAACTAGAGGATATGCCAGAATGTGGCAGATGCTCGCCTGTACCATTTCACTCCATCCTGAGCGTTGTCCATGAATTGTCTATCGTAAGTAAAAAAATTTAGACAGGGTTTTTGTTGGCCAGGTTCCCAAATTATTCAGCAGAGAAGAATGTGAATCCAGGCTTGGCTAAAAGTCTACATTCTTTAACCTGCATTTACATGTTTACATCCTCTGCATATTTTACATATTTATGCAAGCTCAGAAGATGAATTCACCAAGAGATGTTTATGGCAAATCTAAAGCTCATCTCAAACTACAGAGAACAAAATCATATAGGGTAAGGGGGCCTGGAGATGGATCAGCTGGTTTAAAACTGCAGTGTAAATTAGGGGATGAGAGTTCACCTCTCCAGCAACATCTCCAACACCTATGTACTTGATGGGTGGGTGTGACAGCTGTCTGTAATGTCTATATTTAGAAGGGAGAGAGAGAGAGAGAGAGAGAGAGAGAGAGAGAGAGAGAGAGAGAGAGAGAGAGAGAGAGAAACCCTGGGACAGGCTGGCTTTTCAGACTAGCTGAATCAGCCAGCTCTGCATTCAAGTGAGAGGCCCTGCCTCAGTATATTAGGTAGAGAACAATATGGATGGGGTGGGGTGGGGAGAGAGTCCGCATCAATCTTTGGTCTTCACATTCATGTATTCATGCATGTGTGTATACCTGCATGCACACACGATTGAACATGCATGCATACCGCGCACACATGCAAACACAAAGACAATGAAAACAGTCTTTAAAAGTACCAATGAGATTTTACAGAAGAGACTATGTCCTGATAATTACTTAAAGGAGCTATTTCCCATGCCCATTCAAATGCTGATATCCACTGTCCTTGTTACTGCACATAAGAAGCACTGCGCACCAAATTAAGTGACAAGTCACTTAAATATGTATATGTATATACATATACATACTACATACATACATATTCTCAGAGGGCTTCCATCTTCCATTAGGGCAGGTAAATGAATGACTAAACAAGACCTGTTGGCCAGCTGCTTGCCACCATGGCTGTAGGCCCTAGAAAGCCAGTTCTTGTATGATTTTCGAGAAGCTAGAAATTCAATTCTTTTCTTTCGCTATGTGAACTCTACTGTCTTTAAATATTTGCTACTGAAATAAACTTTGAAGTAAGTACAAGTGTCAAAAATAATAATCCACAGGGCCACATCGATGCAAGCTTGCAAGCCTTGCTGTAGGCCAACTGTCTGGGAGTCTGGGGGGGGGGGACGGTCTTAATAAGTGGTCAAGAGACTGAATTTGTGTCATAGAATTATGTCAGCAGTGGTTCCCCGATTGCTTCTATGCCCCATTTCTATGTCCTCTTAGGCAACTTCATCTGCAGCAGGAAACACCAGCAATTCCTTCTACAAGGTGTGAGGAAGAGGTCTGAGAGAGATGGAAGGGGGGAACAAGAGAGAGAGAAATACGGGCAAGAAAGGCTGTTATGTGTTTTCTCTTGTGCAGAATGTGGACTTAAAGATGTGTGTGTGTGTGTGTTTATGTGTGTGTGTGTAGCATATATTATATTTAATGTAATTATATTGCATATATACATATACATATGTGGCAAGCTTGCAGAAAGGAGACCATTTAAATGAAGAAAAGAGATGAGTAGGAGGAGAAGATGGAAAAAGGCACCGAGGTTGGCAGATAGGAGCAAGAGACAAGATATGCTCTACGAAGATGTTATACTGAAACCTCTTATTTTGTACAATAACTAAATGCATGGTTAAGAACAGTAATCCCTTCTACCTATGGCTCGCCAGCTTTAACGAACAAACAAATCACCAGGAGTGTGTTAAAATGAAGGTTACTAAGCTCACCCAAAGAGTGTCTGATTCACTGGTGGAATCCTGGGGTGTTAACACCCTACCTTAGTTTACTGTAACACAGATGGTGTGGAGAGGGCACTGTGAGAAACAGTGACTCACTACATTGCTAATGCTGGCTCGTCTGTGTTTCAGCCCCAGTTTCTCGCCTGAGTCAGAGATCTGTATGTTCAACCACTTCTTGGAAATTACCATTCCCGCTGTATCTCTAACTTGCTATTGTCTTCATTCAAATTTGTCATGTTCTTTCAAAGCCAGCATATAAGTTTTATATATGTGCACTGGTTATTTGTTTTCTTCAAGTCCACACAAGCTGGAGACAGCTGGAAAGAGCCTCAGTGGAGACACTGCCTCCTTAGGATGGGCCTGTGATCAAGTCTGTGAGATATTTTCTTGATTGATATAGCGCCCCCCACCGTGTCCCCTTCCCCCATCTCCGGCCAGGTGGTTCTGGGGTGTATAAGAAAACAAGCTGAAGATGCCAAGAACACGCCAGCAGTCAAGCAGTGTTCCTCCCGACCTCTGCTCCAGTTGCTGCCTCCAGGTCCCTACTTGAGTTCTTCCCTCAATTGACTTCCCTCAGAGGTGGACTATGTTGCAGATGTGCAAGCCAAGCAAATCCTTTTCCCCCAAGTTGCTTTTAGTCTTTATCTCACTAATAGAAATCAAATAAGGGAATATATACATTTAGCAAAGCGTATCATGTAATCATGGCCTCAAACTCTATGTATGCAAGGGTATACTTGAACTTCTGATTTCTTTGCCTCTCAAGTAAGTACTGGGATTATAGACATATACCTCCACACTGAGTCAACTCAGGTCTGGAGACCAAACCCAAGGACTCACATATTCTAGGAAAGCATTTTACCAACAGAATTGCATCCTTGCCCCCTATAGTGTGTCTGCCATTCAGATGTTCCATCAGCTTAATTTCTCAAGCATACATCTACCCTGGAACTTTTGGTGGGCGTGGTGTAGGATTCAGAATGCATGGAGTGTGTGACAGGCACCAGCATGCTTACCTAGTCACTCTGTAGCTCTTCAAGTCTTGCATGACTGACTGTTCAGCTATTGGAGCTTGGCATTCTAAGTGAACCCTGCTCTTCTGGGACAAGCGATAGCAACAATTGTTTTCTTTGTTAAGACTCTCTGTTGTGCATGTATTAATTCAATCTTCTCTTGAATCCACTGGACTCTCTATCTAGTTTTTGGCAGCTCAGTATCCCCTGAGTTTTGGATTTGAAGTCTAACACTCAACTCCTCATCACTCATAACCCCAACCCACCTCCACAATATAGAAAAAACGTCTATCACAGTGCAGGGCTGAAGTAAATGAGACATGGGTAGTATTAGGTAAGTGTTAAAACACTGGTTATATTTATCATTAATCAAATGACTTCTTATGTGGATTTTTACTCTATTGTCTTAAACAATCTGGCATTATGCATGAGACCAGGGCATTTAGATGAAGGATGATATACTTATTTATGAACATTAATATAGTATATTAAACAGTGTGTCCCCAAAGCCATGCATACCCAGAAACTCAGAATGTGATGCCTATAGTCTTAACATTTTCAAATCCGACTTTTAATATGGGTTCTTAAATTCTTTAACCTCCTTTCTAGCTCACCACTCACCAGAGGCAGTGAAAAAGAAAGGTTATTAGGATGCAGGGGAAGTGGAACTGTTTAGAAATGGTTCTCTGGAGCGAATCCAACCTGCGTTGTCAGGTCAGTTCACAGGCGTCAGCAGCAGCTTGATCCACTCTCAGACACTTCACAGATATTCCAGCAGTCCAGTTCAGTAGTGTTGGGATAGCGAACTCGAATCAGCAGTGGTGGCACAATCCAGAAGAAACAGCCAGGCTTCAGCTATGACTATGAGTCAGCAGGACTGGTTAAGACCAGCTTGGACACCAGAAGTTCTCTGCCATGCCTCTCTCAACGAAGTGAAGATCAGTGAAGACGCAAAACCTAGAAGCATTGCAAAGCTAGCTATGCAAGTCTGCATATCCGCTAAGTCCTATTTATACTCCCTCCAAACATCACGTGTTCTCCACAGGTCTTGCCTCCGCGCCTGAGTCTGTCTTAGCATGCCAATTGGCCTGAGTTTGCAGAAGTGGCAAGAAGCCACCAGAAGCTTTTTGGTGTGTTTCTCTCTATGGAATCAAGATAAGCAGGGCTCATCCACGGAGTGTAAGGCGAACCAATACTTGTGTGCCATTAGCGAAGAATCTTTACTCATGCATCCTTTCACATGCTTAGCAAAATATCCTTTCACCTGTGTGTGTCCGCTTCAGGAAAACACTCCTTCCATGTTTGCCCCAGCAAAACACCATCAGACACAACTGACTCTCCATTTGGAAATAAGGCTTTACCAGTGTGAAGACAGTCATGTGCCGCAGAATAACCTCTCAGTCAGCGCAGGCGATGGCAGCCCCACAAAATTATTTCATCTATTGACATCCTAGTCACTCGTGTTTGTGTAAATGGCACACTCTAAAAGTATTCACACCACGATGACATTGTCTAAATCCAACTGAATATGATGGTCTGGCATCGTGGTGAGCTGCAAAGCCAAAGTGAGCACGGTCAGATCATGAACAGGGGAGGGGAGGATTTATCACAGGCAGCTGGCAAGAGCTGGGGGGTGATTTTAAAAGTAATTCCATCCTCGGAGGAAGTGCAGGTATTTTTGCTAAAAGGATCTAAACACATTCAGACACAGGTTGGCTCATTCGTAAGCATGTTCAGTTAAGGAGTGCATTTTTTGTGCGTATTTAATTTAAGGCTACAAGAACAGGATTCTAGACACATTGGGGAGGGGAGTAAAGTACAAACGTAGAAGATTAAAGTTATGAAAAAGAAGGTTTCTGGGCATGCTCAGCTTATATGACTGTTGGCATATTTTTTTAAAACTATTTTATTGGATTCTTATATCTCTGCCTCTCTTCCAACTCTTACTACTCCTTTCCACATCCCCAACACTAGGTAGAGAAAGAAGTTTAGAGGGGAAAGGGGGTATACACCGCTTTAGGATACTTCCTGCTGACTAGGGGTTCCCTGGGGGCAAGTCCAATCTCCATAGTCAAAATATCCAGCAATCCAGCAAACCAGCAATCCAGTAAATGCAGCATCAGGAACCAGCAGGAATGAACCACTAGCAGGGGAACAGTCACCTTCATAGGCCCTCTAGGGACTCTCTCATTTATAGTCGTTCCAGAGTCTCCATTTAACTATGTACAGCTGGCAAGGATCACACCCCTGCTAGTGCACAAGGCAAATCATAGTAACCTGCTGTGAAGCAGACCCATATCCCACACCGGGGATTAAAACAAAAACATAACCACACAACACAGTTGGGTTTTTAAAGAAACCAAAACTTTCATTCCGCATGCTAGTGTTAGCTGAAAGTAAAGGACTCTTTGAAAGTGCATTAAATAGAAATTCGCCTCTGAAGATTCTTGCCATGCTTAGTGGGTAGAGTGAGGATGTCTTTCTCCTGAATTGTCCAAGATACACAATTATATCAAGTATATACATAAGATCTCGAGGTGAAATTATGTTGTTCTAAACTCAATGGTTGCTGTATTTTTAGAAGGAAAACAATAGAGATTTGGATACAGAGACACAGGAGAGAGCCCAAGATGAAGATGAAGGGCAATTTATAGGAGGCCTCTACAAACTGAGGAGAACCGTCCACCACGAGAACCTGGAAACAAGCAAGAGAGGCTTCTCTCCTAGAGCCTCCCCAGCAGAGCGGACCTGATGGAACCTTGAGTTTTGTCTTTCTTTTCTATGGGGAAAGAACTCTATCGGGGTTTGTCTTGTGTGTTGTGTAACTGTAAAGAATGTACTGTAAAGAATGCTCCCCATTAATTCCTGATTGGACAGTAGGTGGCTGGGGCTTATGATTGGGTGGGGAGGATAGGAAGGTGGGACTTAGAAGTGAGGGGGTCTTAAGAGAGACCAAGAGAAGAAGAGAAAAAACAGAGAGAGAAGGAGACTGCCATCAGATAGGATGGACCAGGAGCATGTGGCCACGATTAGTTCACCCTGAGGACAGTCTGATGGAGCAGAAGCAGCCAGGAAGACATCAGATTGGCAAGTGATGGGCGTTTATGTGTGTGTGTGTGTATGTGTGTATGTGTGTATGTGTGTTTTAACATTAGCATAGCTCAGAACCTACCCAGCATAGTGTCTACAGCTTGTTAATAAATTGCAGTGTCTCTGTTTTGTTTACTTGGGAACTGTACAGGCGAAAGTAGGATAGAAACCCCCATAGAAACTCCTAAATAGATATTTAGGAGTAAAGGGGGGCATAGCAATCCCCTAGAAAAAATTATTTCAATGGAAATGTTGGGATTTTAAGCCAGTCATTTGTGGTTATTTGTCACAGTATCCCAGAAGAGTAGCTAAGTAAGAATATGGGATGTTAGTTAGCTGGTTAAAGAGGATGTGTGGGTTGCAACACATACTTGTCTACAATACTTTGAAATTAAATATCCTAATAGCTAAACACGCAGGCATGACTATGGACTTGTGATTAACGTCATTTGAAAGCCATCTTTTTGAGAGATGGTGTCTTACTATGTCATTCTTTTTTGGGGTTGGTACCCCCAAAAGGAGACAGAGAGATGGACTTTTCTAGCCATTAGAAAAGGGTGAGGGTCACTGTTTTGCACTTCATGGCTACAGTAAAGAGGACCATGATCTTCAAATACACACACAAATATTTTCACTTCTTTCTTTTTAATTCATGGTGCCAATTATTTCTCTTGTCTTTCATGTCAATCCTCTACCCTCCTCTGTCTCCCATCCCTTCCTGCTAAAATGCCTAGACCAAAGAAATCCACTGTAATTCTGGCTTTTCCTACTTCTCCAAATAATATATTTCATTACCTCCCATGAATCTTTGAGCCATGGAACAGCCTACAACACTCCTGCTGCTACTGCTTCTTCTTTCCCGAGCCAATCCTCTTCCTTAGCTTGCTGACCTCTTCAGCATGGACTGAAGTCTTCTGGGCAATGGGCATTGTTTCTGGTATTTCTTGTTTTCATAATTTATTTCTTCCTTCTTTCTCGGCATGTAAATTCTTAGTTTTCAGTGCTTCAGTTAAGGGTCTTCCTTCATCAGCTAGTCTTCTACAGCAATTCCTGAAGATAGCTTTATTTCTCCATTCCGCGTCTCTGTATTTCCTGGTGGTATAATGCCTTCAACATTGATTGTATAGTCTTTATCTAGTACTCACAGTGATCATAAGCCATCCCTGGTCTGCCATTGAGCGTGAGCTCCCTGAGGAGGTGCATGTGTTTATCTCTGAACACTCAGTGCCTTGTTTTCTGATAGACTGATTCCTTTAGATAGGTTTATTGATTGGACAAGGTGTCTGGAACTTTATCAGAAGCAGAGAGCTCTTGACTTGACAACCAGTATATTTTTTTTGTGGTTTTGCATTGTCTCGAATCAAAGTTCCCTTCACTCTTTTATTGGACCTACCACAATTCTTTAACAACAACCTATTAGGAATGAGTTTATGGGACGGGGAGAAGAATATCTGTATAGTGAAACTAAACTAGGGAGGGAAGGCTATCCTGAAGCTGCTCATAGGCACATTTGTCTTTAAAAACCAGCAATCATATCCCTGTGCAAAAACAAACAAACAAACAAACAAACATTTCATCCAAGCAAGCATTGTACCCTGGATATGAGACAGGAGCCAGTTCTCAGGGTTGGGCAGGGCTAAGCATGGGCATTGGAGACAGAAAGCGCTAGTAAACAGAGTCATCCCTCTGGGTCACAGAAGGAGGGATGAATGGCTCTCTGAAGGAGCTGTTGCCTTTATTCAGGTCCTGGAGGAAGCTCAGTGAATGCAGGCGATGGGCTCAAACAGGTGAATTCTGCTTCTGGCAGGATGGTGGCTGTTGCTGTTCTCATGACTCCTTTGTTTTAAAGACTGCTCAGAAAAGTCTCTTTGTCTTGCCTTTTATGTGCTCAGAGCTGAGTGAGTCAGCTCTTTAGTTGAAAAAAGTCTGTGGAACCTGCAGGCTTTAAGCAGGACAAGGGGACATCTTAAGTATGGCAACACTGAGGACATCTTAAGTATGGCAACATTGAGGACAATTTAATGAGTATCAGACCAAATGCTAAGTATAAAATTAATTTACTCTTTGTTTCTTTGTTTCCCTTTGTTTCTTTGTTTCTTTGTTTCTTTGTTTCCTTCCTTCCTTCCTTCCTTCCTTCCTTCCTTCCTTCCTTCCTTCCTTCTTTCTTTCTTTCTTTCTTTCTTTCTTTCTTTCTTTCTTTCTTTCTTTCTTTCTTTCTTTCTTTCTTTCTTTCAGGTCTCATGTATCCCAGACTGGCTTCAAATTTACTACATAGCCAAGGCTAACTTGCACCTTCTGACCTTCCTGTGTCCACATCCACATAGGTGTTCACTATGATACTTGGTTTCTGTGGTTCTGGAGATGGAAGTCAGACTTCAGGCCTGTTTGGCAAATGAACTGCATATACAGTTAGCAGGCACCATTAATCCCTCAAACATCTCATGGAGCCGGTGCTTTGAGTGTATGGAGTTTTAGTTCCCTAGTACCATATTTAGACAATGTGACAGCATCAAGGCTGTAGAGCACAGGTTGTCATGCTTCACAGACTTGTGATGGCCATCTTCCAAGTGAAATTCAGAACATCTGTGTTCAGTAAGAATGGACATTTGATGGGGCTGGAGAGAAGGCTCAGAGGTTAAGGATACTGACTGCTCTTCCAGAGGTCCTGAGTTCAATACCCAGCAACCACATGGTGGGTTATAATCCTCTATAATGAGGTCTGGTGCCCTCTTCTGGTGTGGAGGCATACATGTAGTTAGAACACTGTATACATACATAGTAAATGAGTAAATCTTTTAAAGAAATGGACATTTGAAATTAGAATGGGTGAGAGGAATCCTGGGATTCGAGACACTGCCCTTGAAATACCAGAGGAAGTGTCCTAGTTTGCTTTCTCTTACTATGATAAACAGCATGACCAAATGCAGCTTTCTGAGGAAAGCCTTTATTTATCTTACAGTCCATCAGTCAGGACAGGAACTTAAGGCAGGAACCCAGCGGCAGGAGCTGATGTAGAGGCCATGGAGGAGTGCTGCTTACTGGCTTGCTCTCATGGTTTGCTCAGCCTGCTTTTGTATATACTTCAGGCCACCTGCCCAGGGATGACACCACTGCGTTCTACATCCTGCCAGTCAAGAAAATACTACACAGACTTGCCTGCAGGCCAATCTGACAGAGTCATTTTCTCAGTTGAGGGTACTCTTCCCAGATGACTCTAGCTTCTGTCAAGTTGACAATAACAACAAACAAACAAACAAACAAACAAAACAAAATACCAAAACTCACCACCACTACCACCAACAAAATCTAACCAGAATAGAAATTCTGATCAAATTTCTATTCTTGCCTATGTAGCAATAAGGAGCTCAACCGTTTTATGTTCAGAGTATACAATTACCACCACCCAGATTGACCTATTAGAAGTTAAAGGTAATTTTAATTGGACTCAATTAAAGTCACAGATTCAAGTGTCCTTGATTGTCTCTGTTGACAGAGGGTGCAGATGCTTAAAGCTATGGTTTCCTCTTGATTTACAAGGACAGGGTCTTAATTAGGGTTTTGTTTTTATGAAGAGGCATCACAACCACAACAACTCTTACAAAGGAAACCACTTAATTGGGGGTGGCTTACAGTTTAGAGGTTCAGCCCATTATCGTCAGGGTGGGAAGCATGGCAGCATACAGGCAGACACGGTGCTGGAGAGGTAGCTGAGAGTTCTACATCTGGATTCACAGGCATAGAGGAAGAGAATGGGAAACACTAAGCCTGGCTTCTGAAACCTCAGTGCCCACCCCCAGTAACACACTTCCTCCAACGGAGGCCACACCTACTCCAACAAGGCTATACATCCTAATAGTGCCACTCCCTATGAGCCTATGGGGGCTGTTCTCATTCAAACCACCACAGGCTACTTACCACACAATCTGGTCACAATAAAAAACTCTACCAATGATGGAAAGACTTATGGACCCAGCCTTTTTCTTAAAGCAAGCAGCCAGCAGTAAATTGTATTCTTCAGCTAGCAGGACATGAAAGGTAGATGGGAGAATACCACTCAGACACTCATTCCTGAGTTTTAAACTCACAAATATGACTTTACATAGGGATTTTGCCTTAAGACACATTTTGGTTAACTTTATCATTCGACAATTCCATAATGCGTCTATGCATTCTGGTTACACTGATCTATCTCTCTCTCTCTCTCTCTCTCTCTCTCTCTCTCTCTCTCTCTCTCT
>NW_021620703.1:580699-583199 GCF_004785775.1 Grammomys surdaster | reverse complement strand
TTAGAAGTTTGGAGATGCCCTATCTGGGTGCCTTGCCTAATCTCTCGATATGGTCTTCCCTCCCCTCTGTTGGGCATTTCAGCTAATCTTATTCCTGTTGGGTCCTGGGAGACTCTTGCTTTCCTGGAATCTGGGACTTGCTGGTGGCTACCCCCAGTTCTCCACCCCCCATTGCTCCACACCTCTGTTCAAATTTTTAACACTCTGTTTATAATCCCTGTCTCCTTCCATACCAGATCCTGCTCCCCCTTCCCTTCCTCTTTTCCTCCCAAGTCCTTCCCACCCTCTACCTCCTGTGAGTATTTTGTTCTCCTTCTAAGAAGGATTGAAGCATCCACACTTTGGTCTTCCTTTCTTCTTGAGCTTCATATGGTCTGTGAATTTTGTCTTGGGTATTCCAGGCTTTTGGGCTAATATCCACTTATCAGTGAGTACATAGCATGTGTGTTCTTTTGTGATTGGGTTATCTCACTCAGGATGGTATTTTTGCCTCCCCCCTTTTTAACTTTTCCTTTTCAGTCTCTGCCTAGCCTATCGGATAATGACACCCTTAGGTTCCCCCTTTGTTACTGCCCCACCCTTATTTAGGTTCCCCCTTTGTTACTGCCCTATATGCCAAAATATCTGGAATCCTCATAAACTCACCAATAAGTGTTCTCTCCTGAGCAGCTCTCAGTCCTGTAAGTTTTCAATCAAACTTTACCATCATGCTAATTAAACAACATCTATCTTTTTCCCAACTCTGCCTTCAACCGTGACCAACTTACTAACCCATATCTAAAATGCATGGTGCTATTCATACTGGAATTTGGTTGGCAGGATGGGGCCATCTTGGATTCTCTTGTAAACTCGTAGCCGTATTGCCTTTGCAGCCCAGTGATGACCAACACTTCTGGAAGGGGTGACTGTGTCATCTCCTTGGCTGTGACTCTTAGTCTTTACTGGTTGAGTGGTCTCTCCAGCCCTTCTCTCTTTAACAGTCACCACTTCTACTGAATCAATAGGTTTGACTCTGAGGAAAGTCTTTGCAGAAAGGAAGACTGGCATCCATCGAGCACCTACTGCATACCCCATGCTAAAGGTATTTTATGCACAGGAGGGCGTGTAAAACTCCTGAGATGGATGGAATGGAATCAGGGTAAACAGGGAGGATGATGGTCTCTGCTCTCAGTAGGATTTGTTCTTAAACAGGCCATTAAATCCCTGTAAAGCCAGGCAGTGGTGGTGTATGTATGCCTTTAATCCCAGCACTTGGGAGGTAGAGGCAGATGGAATTCTGAGTTTGAGGCCAGCCTGGTCTACAGAGTGAGTTCCAGGACAGCCAGGGATACACAGAGAAACCCTGTCTCGAAAAACCAAAACAACAAACAAACAAACAAACAATCCAAAACAAAACAAAACAAAACAAAACAAAAAAACCCAAACCCCAAATCCATGTCAAGTTTGAACATTTCAGCAATTCAGCCACTCAAAGCATGGTGGAGGTGGCAGGGGTGGGGGTAATTAAAATAGACTAGAAAAATGTAAGAAACAAATATCATAGTGAAATGCATACAATGCTGACATAGCACACACTCAAGGAAATTTGCAGAAGCACCATAAAAGAGACTTTGCTAAGTCACAGTCTCCAGTAAATAAACTATGACCACAGTGTCAATTGCAAAACTGTGAAGCCAGCAGGAGGGATGGCAGAGGCCCTAGGACACGCTTTTCCACGGTACTTCAAATCTGCAGCTATCTCAGCTGCCTCTCCTTCCTTTAGGGCTGCCCTTGCCTTCCTAAGTTTGCTACTGTTGGCACCCAAGAGTGATTTCCTTTTCCATTTCGCTGTACAAAATGTGATCAGTCCCATTAGCATCAGCTGTCAATACGAAGTAGCTACTAGCTATCAGCATGCTGGGTATAGCAACATTTAACACATTAAAGCAGCCAGCAAGCTGAGGTAGCAGTTGCTTTTAGGGGTACACAGCAGACATACATGAGGAAAGAGAAGGGTTCCTCAGACCAGGTCAAAGGTTCCTCCTGACACATGCTGCAGAGAACTAGATAACCACACCAACGACAAACGTCGGAGATGTGCTCATGTGTACACATATGCATAGGCGTATGTGTGCTTATGTATTTGTGCAATGTATACATTAGTGTATACTTGTATATGTGTTTGTATTTGCGTGTGTATATCTATGTATACACACTATATCTGTATATGCATATGTACAGACACACATTCATGTACCAATCTATCTATATGTGCACACACATATATATACATATATATATATGTATGCATCTATAAATACACACTACACATATGTATGTATACATGAATATGTGAATACATATACACGAATACACATAAATATATATGCATATATACATATAAATGTACATATACACATACACATATATACATATACACCCAGACACACATATACACACATATATATACATCAGTATATATATATATATATATATATATATATATATATATATATATATA
>NW_021620703.1:559053-580299 GCF_004785775.1 Grammomys surdaster | reverse complement strand
GCGGGGATACTGTATGACCAAGGCCACCTTAGAAAGTTAGCATCCCCCGCTGTGGACGTGGCGCAGGTTCCCCTCAGGGTGCAGCTGCTGCGGTTCCTGCAGGCCGTGGCCGGGTGGCGCTCTCCCTAGGCCGCCGCAGCGCGCCTGCCCTGCCGTGCCCTGCGGTGCCCTGCCCTGCCCTTCCCCGCCCGGTCCGGTCCGGTCTGGCTCCGCAGAGGCGCGGCGGGCAGGCGGGCAGGCGGGCGGACCGGCGGACGGGCGGGCGGGGCGGCATGTGCCCGGCGCGGTCCGGGGCCGACTCTGCGGCGCGGCGGGAGCGGCGAGGGCGGCCAGCGTAGGCGGCGGCGTGGGCCGCGGTATTTATAGCCGGGTGACAGCAGCGCGCCGCGGCCGTGTCGCCGCTCGTCCTGCGTCCGCCGCGGTGGCCGAGCCGCGCGCCCTCCGGTAAGTACGCGGCCCGCAGCCCTCGGCCCGCAGCCCGGGGCGCGCAGGCAGGCCGGAGCCCCGCAGCCCCGCAGCCCCGCATTCCCGCGGGCCGGGGACGCGGGAGCCGGGCGGGGACCGAGCCGGCCGGGGCTCCGGGGGACGGGCCGCGGGCAACACGAACTTTCCCGCTCCACCGATTCCGGGGCGCAGGGACCCAAGCCCCCAGCTGCCGGGGAAAGAAACAGGTTGCACTTCCTCCGCGTCCTTTCAGGAAGGGAAAGGGAAGGCCTGTGTATTTGCGAACTCCATCGTGACTGAATTAAAAACTAGTTTTCCATTTCTATTTTGAAAAATACCACAGGCCCGCGGCTGTGTTTGACCCGTGAGAGAACATCTAGGCTGCTATGATTCGTCCTACCCTCTGTGGAACATCAGTGTGTGTGTGTGTGTGTGTGTGTGTGTGAGACTTACTTTGATATTAGTGTATGGACGTAAACAAAGTGAAGTATGTAAAATATGAGGTGCCCCCACTCCAGTTTAGGATGCTTTTATGGTTTGATTTGTATTCTATAGCAAGTTCTAATTTACTGAATATACTGGTAAAATCTATGTAAAAACTATTTCTGTTATATCTATCATCTATCTATCTATCTATCTATCTATCTATCTATCTATCTTTCTATCCATCCATCCATCCACCGTCTATCTGGATATAATATCTTTCTAGCCCCTCAACCTTTGTAGTTTAAGAGCAACTGGGGATTTTGACTCAGTTGTTCATCACCATACTCCCACTCTGCATATAATTCTTGTGATCAAAAAACCCAGTACCCATCATTCCTACTTAATTTGCTTTAAACTTCCAGTCACTTAAAAGGTGACTCCAGGCTTGAATGAACTTTAGTCCATTGAGTTTTGCTGTCTTGGAGTAAGACTTTGACAAGCATATGGCCCAAAGGGCAGTCTGTGCCTTTCTTATTAAAGGGTCCCATGGTCACGACTCCACTTTATAACCCGATAGGATGGGCTCACCCCCATCTTGCCATTACATTGGGAAGCTGTCTTTGTGGAAGACCTTCAAACCAACTTTGCTCTTTCTCGGGTTCCGGGTTAAAGAAACTTGCTTTGATCGATGTCCCGAGGTCTGCCAGATAGAAGACACCAGAGGAAAATTACCAAACTTTTCATCCAATGGGAGGAGAAAGGATGTGATTTACAAATGCGATCCTGCAAATTAGTTGGGTACCACAGATACCATCCCCATCCCTATCCAGAAGCACTTAGGTGGTTACATTGATTGCTTTAGAAGGCTGTGCTTTATTTAAAAGGCTGTGTGGTCTTTGGAGTGGCTTGAAAAGCAGGAGTCCCAGTTGTATTTCTGTGATTGGTGTTTGCATGATAAAACCTGTCATGAATGCTGGGTTATACAAAGTGTTCTGCTCCTCCTGTTTGCTTGTTTGGTTTGGAAGTGACAGGGACGGAACCCAGAATCTTGATAGTCAAGGGTTGCCTCCACCCGAAGAACTTCTCTCATATGTGACCACTTATCTATCAGTTTGAGGTAAAGGCTTGTATTTCTCTTGAGGCCCATCCTTACCTAGATTTGGTCCAGGAAATATATACTGATCTGGCTTATCCACTTTTCTTCCATCTTTCCTTTTATGAAGTTAGATGCTCCAGTACTGCAAACTCTCCCTGAAAAGAAATCCTCGTTCTCTCCCCAGCCTGTTACCCCTCTGTCTATCATGTCTCTGTGTTCCTCTGCTCACCATCAGAAAGTGCTGAGTGATTAGTAGGTTGGGATCTTCCCATCTGTCGTAGATGGGATCATAATGCTAACTGGGGTACGTGGGGTACGTGCATCTGGGCTGCATAGAAGCAGGCATGCTTGTTTGTGTCAATTGACACCAACACAACCTTGGGCAGATTGTGGCTCGTTGAATCTGTGTGTCCTTACGAGATAGTTGGTATAAGGACTAATCGAGATAATATGTGAGAAAAAAATAAGTTTTTTTTCTGAGCCCGACATACATAAATAACGAAAACATCAATAACAACTGCGTTTTCTATATCTGCTGAAGTTCTGTTTATCTCAGGAAATAGGTTTTTTCAGCTCAGGAAATGGCGCTTTCATCTAGATGTTTGCCCTGACCATCCCTCCCTCCCCACATCCAGTCCACCTCCATCGGTAAACATCACTGCTTCTTTTATTATGTTTTATTATGTTTCTAGAAGCAGAGCTTTGTAAACTGCATAGACCTCAAACTATCTCTCACCACCTGTCATGGGGCATCTGTCTTCCTCATGAGCGTCTCTGCTTCTTCCCCTTGCCCTCCTGCAGAGTGTTTGGCCCTGCTGACAGCAGGGGATAGTGTCAGGGCCCTGCTTCACTCTGCCTGAACCAGGCCTGTTATCTTCCTTACTTTCCTCAGATGCCCTGCACTTCCTGAAGCACACTAGGTCTCCGAGGCCTTCAGTGCTCCCTGTCACCTTTCTCTACTTTACTTTTTTCTTTTAGTTTAAAGAAGTATTATCTTTTTAAGAGTTTCACATTTGTCCCTTACAAGAAAACCATCAGAAGCCCTGAAACAGGGTCCTTATAAGTAGCTTCATCCATGGTCCACTTGCTCTGGAATGGGAACTTTGGATGTTTCTGTCAGCCAAGGTTACTCTGTTAGCCATCTGTCTTCCAGTTATTCACCATCCATCTACCCATCCATCCATCCATCCATCTGTCCATTTACCCATCCATCCACCCATGCACCATCCATCCACCCACCTGCCCATCCACCTATCCATCCATCCATCCATCCATCCATCCATCCATCTATCCATTATCTACCCATCTATCCATCATCCACCCACCAATCCATCTACCATTATCCATCCATCCATCCATCCATCCATCCATCCATCCATCCATCCATCTTTAAATGCTTATTTTCTATTGACCATGTGCATGTAACTTCAGCACATGGGTGTCTAAGAGTGGTAGATGTTGGACAAATTACAGATGAATGCTATTCTGGAATTACAGTCAGACTTGACCATTTCTCTGTAGACGGTGTCAGTCTTCTCTTTGGAAGCCTTTGATCTCATGTTCTCTACTTAGTGGCTATACAACAGCATTTTCCTTACAAACTCCTTTGATCTGGAGGTCGTTACTCTTCTCCTTCATGCTCCTTTGGAATGCCGGATTTTGGTAAAATATGTGACATTTTAGTTATCTGGGATAAATCTGCATCTCTTTAGAGTTGGAACTACTATAGAAGCTGATGAGTGATCAATTTTAGCCTGTAGTCATCAATATTCCAATTACAACTTCTGTGTATACCCAAAGGCTTCCGTGGCATTAATTACCCCACTGTCATTACTGAGGGGTAATGCCACCATAGGGGTGTGGAGTTTTTGCCCTCTGAGAGGCAGACTGAACAACCTCAGCGGTGCATTCTGAAAGTACCATCAGATCAACTCAGCTACTCATGCTGATGTTCTGAAACAAGGGACAAGAAGAATTAACAATCTCTAGGCCCTTTGTGATCACATTACCATGTACTCATGTTGCTTAGGAAAAATAGACTTATCATCCTAGGAGTATTGTGAATCCTTTAGAAAATTTCCTAACCTGCACACAAAGGACAGAGTTTTGGGCAGAGTAAAGCATGGGAGCTGTGTGACCACATTTACCATACCTCTGATGAGCTTTTCCGGTTTGTGGAAGGTACTAAACCCTCAGTCCCAGCATCAGTATTTGTGAAAGGAAAAAAATAAGAGTATTTTCCTTACCGGGCAGCCATTCAGTTTATTAATGATGTTTGCAAAACTCATCAATACAGTCTCGTGTCCTGTGAGTACTCAGTAAATGTTAGCCACTTGTGATGGCAGTGATAATTCAGCGTAGAGCCGGTGCGGATGGCGTGAGCCAGGAGTGAGGTCAGTGTAGTTAGGGGCTATGCCGTCATTGCAGGCTTAGGGTCGGTTGCCTGCCTTTTCTCTTTTCCTTAGCAGATGTCTACTGTCACATGGCTCTGTTGGGTCTTCTTAGACAAAGAGAGAGCTCTTGTATGTCTGAGTGTTCCACTGAGTTTATTCAGTTCACATCTATTGACTAACCACTATTACTTCAGCACTAAGCTCTGCCCGGGAAGGAAATAGCCCCTTATGATCTTGCTAAGGAGGCTCAAGGGAAGGGGCTAAACATGTAAGTGGATGACTTCACTAGGAACTGCTAAGGGGAAAGATATCAGCATCCTCACATACAGTTATAGGATTAGAATTCAAAATGAACAAACAAACAAAAGACCAAAATATTTGCAAACCGTGTGCCTAGTAGCGTAGTCTATTGGAGAACCTCAATCTTAGATTGCTAACAACAGGGTCAACATGAACCTGTGGTCCATGGAGATGCTGATTATGAACTGCAGAGGTGGAAATATTTCTGGCACTCTGGATTGTATCAGGGTATCTAAAGAACTAGAAAGCCGGGCCACAAGAACTAGACAAACTTCTGACATCTTGGTGTTCAAAGCCATAGAAGAGGGATGAACAGAGATACTCAAGTAACTGTGTGGGTGCTGGAGAACTGGAAAGTGCCATTTTAACGTCTGGATATAAGAAAAACAGTAAATCTATCCTAATGTTTCTCATACAGAGATGAAATGATCAATATCAGGCTCCTGCTTCTTCCTGCTAGGGTCGAAGACACCGAACTATTGGAAGAAAAGACAGAGCTTATTGTAGGACCAGTCTCCGGCACTGATCAGAGAGAAAGGTCATTCAAGACCTGGGCATTACAGTTTGGCTTTTTCATTTGTTGGGTCTGTGAGTTAATGGGTAGCAAGCGCTTGGAGCTTTCACGTCCTTATCTGTAACATGATATCGAGAGGAACATTCATAGCATGGCTTGAAATTAACTGAGATCATACACTGGAGTACGGTTTCCGCTCAGCACTGTATGTAGTTCTGTCTCCCAAAATAGTGTTGCAGCAGCTGTCTCCAAAAATTTCTGAATGTGCTCATTTGACTCTGGCATGTGGACTTTATAATGCCCACAAAGCAAGATTCCGAAGTTAAAAAAAAACAAACAACCAAACCCACAGCAATGCAAGTCAGAGCATTTCATTTTAATAACAAGAGTCAAGGGCCTGTGCTGATTCTCTGAGTTCTCAGTCCCCACCTGTGCACCTGCGGAGAGACAGGAGGTTGTGGTGGCAACCTCATCAGAATCATCACTGGTTAAGAGAGGTGCATAGTTACCTAGAAGAAAGACTTAGGTGACACCTGCATCTGTGTCTGTGTTGCTAGGTATGTAGGAGTCTATTAAAACACAGGTTCTTTGGAATGAGGTTTTGGGACTTTCTCTGTGGTGGTGGTATTGGACACTTCCAGGAGCTCTGCGTGAGTCTTTATTAACAGTGGGCTAATGGTAGTAGATTCTCATAGACATTTATATTATTTATTTTTGTTCTACAACATTTGCTTTGCTATGTGCAAGTCACCATTCTTAAGCATCCTGAGTCACAGACCCCGGGAGTCTGTTCAGGTTTTACTGAGCTAAGCATTCAGGAAGATTTTCTGGGACTTGATGTTGCTTAGCGGGCTTGTGGGTCGAATCCCATCCCTGTGTATATTAATGTTGCTTTTAAAAAAAGAGTTGTACCAAATCTTCATTAATTTAGATTACGGCTTTAGTTGGCATTCATGAGCCAGGAGTATGGGGTTTTGGATCCTTGGTGCCTATTCTCAGATCTTCCATTGACTTTGAAGAACTTCAGGCTGTGTGTCATAGTTATGCTTTCAGTCAGGTGTAAAGCATCAACAACAACTACAACAACTTTATCAGTGCTCTCCTGCCCTTGCCTTCTCCAAGTGTTTCAGGATCTGTGAAGGATTTTTTCATTTACACCCCCTGACTCTCAGGAATAGTAGAATGTGTCACAGAATTTGTTCTGTTGCCTCTAGAGACGAATGTACCTCTAGGAAGTATGCAAGGCCTGACATCCTGGGGGTTGGCCCTGGCCCCTCACTGCAAGTGCTTGAATTCGACCTGGGGCTGGTAGTCATGCCCTGGGCTCAGACTTCAGAGACTCAGACCAGAGTTCTGTGGCGACTCACAAACTCTAAGAGCCTGAGTCCCATCCCTGTAAGATGAAGGGGTGGCAGTGGTAATAACAGCATTTAGAGGGTTGTTATGTCCCAAAACAGACATACTAATGATGCGTGCAGACACCGCACAGCTGTGTGGATACTTCCTTTAGAGGCTTTCTTCCTTTAGAGGGTTTGTTGTTGTTGTTTCGGGGTTTTTTTGTTGTTGTTTTAATTTTCCTGAACTTATTTAAAAAAAATTGTGAAAGAAGAAAAATGAGCTGGTCAATGGGAGTCAAATGATATCCCTTATTATTGTTATTTGGTATATAAACAGTTATTATGGCTAAAGAAACAGATATAGCTGAGTCCGAGTGCCAAGTCAGTTGACAAAAATGAACGTTAGCAGTAGCCATAGGCTTCTCTCACAAGACCCAGTGGATTTAAGGCAGGCCTAATGTGGGAGTTACAGTGTAGTGATTTGTGGGTAGCTCTGAAGAAGGTGCAACCCTCAGGGCGGAGGTGGTGCATACCTTTAATCCCAGTACCCAGGAGGCAGGGGCAGGTGGTTCTCTTTGAGTTTGAGGCCAGCCTGGTCTACAGAGAATTCCGGGTCAGCTAGGGCTACATACATGGGGGAAATCTCGTCCCAAGAAATCAAATGAAGAGGAGGAGGAGGAAGAAGAGGAGAAGGAAGAAGAGGAGGAGGAGGAGGAGAAGGAGGAGGAAGAGGAGGAAGGAGAGGAGGAGGAAGAGGAGGAGGAGGAGGAAGAGGAAGAGGAGAAGGAAGAGGAGGAGGAAGAGGAGGAGGAGGAGGAGGAAGAGGAGAAGGAAGAGGAGGAGGAGGAGGAAGAGGAGGAAGGAGAGGAGGAGGAAGAGGAGGAGGAGGAAGAGGAGGAAGGAGAGGAGGAGGAAGTGGAGGAGGAGGAGGAAGAGGAGGAAGAGGAAGAGGAGGAGGACCTCTGCCATCTCCACCTGGGAAGGAGGACCTCTGGCCATCTCTACCTGGGGAAACATCCTCCTTAGCCTGGACCTTGGACTTGGCCATGTCTTTCTCTGTGGAAGCTTTCTTTTGTCATATTTCCCAGAAGCACAGTGGTTCAGTTCTGCCCACCCCTCCCCCAACTCCAGGGAAAATGCTTAGTATAGACTTGGCTATATTAAATCTTTCTTGAAATTATTTAACCAGACTGTAAAGGTATTTTAGGGAATTTTCTGCCCATATGCCCATTTGACAATGTCTAGAAATAGATTTGGAAGCATATCCCATATCCATCAAATTGCTTAATCACCACTGTGAGGAGACAGATTTGGGAAGAGTGTTTGTTAATATGTATTCAGTTTACTTCTGCATCACTTGATCTTTTAAGTGGCCTTGTAGTATTGTCATAAAGTAAACCGTCTAAAAGCATCACGAAGATGTTATACTGTCTTCCCACTCTATGTCGCCGTAGTCACGATCTCATTAAAAAACAAAACAACAGTCTCGTGTAGGCCAGCCTGGTGTCAAACTTGGTATGTAGTTCAAGCTGGCCTTAAACAAATAAAATTCCAACTTTTACCTCCCAAGTGTTGGGATTACAGATGTGTGCTTTCAAGCATGGCTATCCCCTTAGCTTTGGACATCGTTCTTCCCTCTCTTGTCCCTTCCTCTCTTCTCTTTTATCTGCTCACTAGTCCTCAAATGATAGGAGACAAAAGTAAGCCAGGTGGTGGTGGCATGGGTCTTTAATCCCAGCACTTGGGAGGCAGAGGCAGACAGATCTCTGAGTTTCAGGCCAGCCTGATCTACAGATCAAGTTCCAGGATGGCCAGGGCTACACAGAAAAACCCTGTCTTGAAAAACCTGTCTATAGATTAGGATTGAGGACAGAGTTAACTTTCTTCAGCTTGGGGCTTGTCCTAGTACCATAGGCAGCAACAGGTGTATTTCCCACCTATCTTCTTGTGCAGCAGGCCTGAATAGGTCTGAACAACGGAGAAATGGCTCGTCTTCGGCTCTAACTTGGTGTCTTTCCTTACACAGGTCAAGCAGCACTGAAGGCTTGAAGGATGGGTAAAGACTTCCGCTACTATTTCCAGCATCCTTGGTCTCGCATGATCGTGGCTTACCTGGTCATCTTCTTTAACTTCTTGATATTCGCAGAGGACCCAGTCTCTCACAGCCAAACAGAAGCCAATGTTATTGTTGTTGGAAACTGTTTTTCATTTGTAACAAATAAATACCCTAGAGGAGTTGGCTGGAGGATTTTGAAGGTGCTTCTATGGCTACTGGCCATTCTCATAGGACTGATTGCTGGCAAGTTCCTGTTCCATCAGCGTTTATTTGGTAAGTACTGTACCATGTGCTGCCATGCTGCTGGCTCTTGACTTTCTGTCCTCTGAGCCAGAGCTGTCCATTTCCAAAGTCCAGTGCCAGATGCTTTCAGCTTGTCCTCCTGGCTCAGTGTGTTCTGGAATATTGTAGCGAGGTAGATTCTTTAACTGTCTCTGTGCTTGATGATTAGGGAAAGGGTCATGAAATGAAATTGGTATCAGGTTTCACTTAAAAATGTGTGCAACCAAAAGACATGAAAATAGCCCTAAGTGTGGTAGAGTTAAGAGTGCAGATTGTAAAGACAACGCCTTCTGACAACACGCATTTCAGCTACTAGCCATAAAAACAAACGAGCACACATATGCACGTGAAATTATAAACAGAACAGAGCATTTTTAACATCGTAAGAATACCTGCCTGTATTTATTTATTTAGTAGTGTACATGCGTGCATATGCTCCTGTGTGTGTGTGTGCATGTGTGTGTTATATGTGTGCATGTATGCGCATGTGTGTGTATGTATGTGTGTGTTCAGAGTACAACTAACAGGAATTGGTTTTTTTCTTGCATTGTGTGGGTTCAAAGAATTAAACGCAGGTCACCATGCTTTGTGGCAATAAACCTTTCTTTCTCAGCCATTTCTTTACTTCTATTTCTTTTAGATTGAAAAACAAAACAAAACAAAACAAAACAAAACAAAACAAAACAAAACTTACACCAAAACTTTGGCTTCCTGATGTTTATTTGGAACCTGTATAGTATAGTATATAGAAGAACAGAATAGTATTAAGGAATCTCTTGGTAATAAATATCAGAAAAGTTAGTTTAAGTTAAAAAGTAACTAGTTATGTGTTAGCGCACAGATTCTCATGCTGCAGCCTGACACTGTGACCCTTTAAATCAATTCCTCATGCTGTGGTGAGCCCCAACCATAAGATTATTCTTGTTGCTACTTCATACCTGTAATTCTGCTACTGTACATCACTGCGAATTGTAAGTGTCTAATATGCAGCATATCCGATATGCAGCCCCCAAAGGAGATACGACCCCCAGGTTGAGAACTGCTGTGCTAGAGGGCTGACTCTGCTGTTCACGCATTCCCAGCATCCACAGGGAGGCTCACAACCCTCTGTGACTGTAGTCCCATGGGAGCCTCTTCTGGTGTGCAGCTATACATTTGGACAAAACTGCTATATACATCAAATATACAAACGTAAAGAAAAACTTTAGGAATAAGTAACCATATAAGGATACTGGGCCGTTTCACAGATACCAAGGAGGAAATTCACTTTGGACTCTGGGGTGAAGTGGTCTGTCAGGATGAGTGAGACAGTGTACAGTCACTTGGTGAGACTAGCTTTACTCATGTTCACACTCCCAGGGAAGAGACCGACTTTGATCCAGTGAGGTATGGTTCCCTCTGCTTGCCTGATTGAGGTTGGTGAAGAAGTAGGGTAGACATTTATTTATTACACACCAGACACTAGGGTAGAACATGTAATAGGTACAGCCTCTGCTCTCATAAACGCTTATCTTCTGGAGGACAGAGCTAAGCAGGCAAATGTACGACACTTGTTAAGCTGATATGTGGGGAGGATGAAATCAGACACGAGTGCTGCAGCTGGCCAGTCACTAAGAGACTTTAATAAAAGCGTATTGTACCAGCACGATAACAACGGGGTAATAAAAGTATAGTATACCCAGCAATGATAAAAGTTAAAGTAGGGGATCTTGCGGGTGTGCGATTTAGACAGAACAGACGTATCTACAGAACAAATTGATCTGACTGCCTCTCTCAAGGTCTCTTTGGCCTTGGCCTTAGAATATGGGAAGAAACCACAGCCTTACAGGTGACAAAAGCAGGGACCTCTGTTCCTTAGATGTGGGCCTGAGTGAAGATGGTGCGGAAGTGGGTGTATCTGAGTTGGAGGAGCAGGAAGGAGAACCTCCCCCAATCTGACACCCCTCACTTTACTGTAAAGAACAAAAATAAAGGTAGTAGGATAATAAGAGACTTTAGGGAATGTGGTCAAGGTGTGGAGGACTTGTTGGAGGGAGGTCAGTCGGCCAGGGATAGGTGGACAGGTTGCCTATCATCATGGAGAGCCACCGGGGACATGCACTTACAAGTGTGAATGGTGCCAGTCTGAATTGCCCAGCATTTTCTTTTTCAGAGCTCAGCCACTAGGAACAATGGTGATTTGAAAGCGTGGTGGGGATTGCTCAGACATGCGCTTTGCAGACACAAGCTGGCGAGGTGGCACGTGACTGGGCAGGAAGGGCGCTAACAGTCTGGAAGGAGCCTGCAAGCGCTTGGAGATTTAGGTGAAAACCAAGCACCCCAGAGTTCACGTGAAGTGGAAGTAATAAATGAGGACATTTGTGGGCGTGGCTGAATGACAGCCATCCTTCAGCGGTGATTTCTCTAGGGTGTGGTCACTAGGGTGACATGCTCCTGCGGTCTGGAGGTCGTTGACACAGAAGATTCACAGGAACATAGCGTTAGTCGGCTCACACATCAAGTATGGAACACGCGTGGAGCTGGATGTAGTGATCTGTGTAGGAGTAGTTAAGGGTGCGTGGTGAACGTGAGACTGAGTTTCCAAAATAGATAGGGAGTGCTGGAGAGGGTAGTCAGTGGCTAGAGGTGTTTGTAAGCCATCTGAGGAACTTTTAAAAAATGTACTAGTTATGGCAAGTGAGTCGGGCGCCACTTGTTAAAATTTAGGACGGCGTTTTCTTGAGCCGACTAGCGGAGGTGGCTCTGCTTAGCTCTACTGCCATGTTCCACAGCCAGAGGCCACGCGTGGGCCACAGCTAGAAAAGGCCAGCCAGAAACACTGGGCCTGGCACCCATGAGATGACAGAGTGGGAGATGACTCTGCCAATCTCCCAAACTGTTGCCACAGTGCTTGGCTGAGCCCAGATCATCCCGCCATCCATGCGGTACCCGGTAGAAATGAGAATCTGAAGTTTAATTATTATCCAAAGGCTTTATATATTTGGTAATGCTCAATTAACAGAATGCCCACACAATTGGAGGTGTTACCCAATTAACTAACCTAGATATAAGTTGTTACCCAAGACTGCTCTCGATACAGCATGGTCCTCCATGGCTCCCACATCTCTCCTCCTAGCTCCTCCTCTTCCTTCTTCTGTCTTCTCCTTCCGACTCCTCACTCTGCCTACTTCTCATAGGGCCCCATCTCTGAGCTTTATATAAATGCAGTGGGAAGAGAGCCCACTACAAGAATATTAAGGCTGGGGAAAAGCACCCAAATCTATAAAAGGACAGTTGAGAACCATCTAGAACCAAAATAATGGCTCAATAATATGGGTAGGTGGCTTGACTTTGCAATGGCCACATTTTGCCAAGCTGTTCTCTTATAAATTCTAGCTCTTATACCAAAACCAGATTTCAGTCACGGCTTGTGTGTCAGTTCTCCCTTTAGTATGGTAGCTTAGCTCTGAAAAAAAGCTTTCTAGATTTCTAGTGGTTTACCGAGTATCGAGTGCATCTTAACTTCCTTGCTTACAATAGAAAAGATTTTCATGTCAGTTTGACAGTTTCTTCTTTTATCCTTACTCAAAATCTCTGAAACGATGCGTCTTAAAGAAGGAAAATCTACTTTGCAAGTTTTGTGAGATAAGTAGATTCCCGGTCCAGCTTCCACATGAACTCTAAACCACTGTTGTCTGTCTTTCTTCCTTGGCTCGAGGACTCTAAATCACTCTGCCTAGCTCCTCTCTCCTCCCCTGATTCACTGTGGATTATAGAGTGATTTTTGTGTACTACTAAGAAACTCCTATCACCCACAAGGTGGAATCCAAATTCTTTGGATTGATGGCCAAGGCTCCTGATGACGACTCTTGGGGTTACACTGTGCACAGTGTGTGGTCCTCCAACCTGCCATGCCCCTCACTATGCTTCTCACAGAGCCCTGCTGTGAGGCTCTGGGCCCCTTCTAACACCTCAGCCAACTCCTTTCCTCCTCGAACCCAGTTCACCTCTATTGAGTTGATTTCTCAAGCCCTCCTGCATTATACCAGTTGTCTTCTTGTTACAAAGTTGTCTACTTGTTGCAAAGCAGTGCCGTAGGGTACCCTCAGCTCATAGCCTGCAGGATTGTGGGAGAGAATCCAAATTTTAATGCAAGCACAAATATTCTCATTGGCTTGATCCGTGATAAATGTTTCTGTCTTGGTTCCCAGATAACCAGCCCGCATACATAATTCATGTATAAAAAGCTATATTTAAGCCTTTAATGATATGAGGATACCAGCCCACAGCAGTTGATGTTGGTGATGGTGTGTACGTGCTGAGACGACTAAAGGTGAATGACGAGCACAGAATCTTGTGCTGCAGAAATACCAGGATGGTTTATGGAGTGATCAGAATAATTTTGTGCCAAGTAGTTTCACCTTTTGTAATTCTCTAGTAAAATGCCAGATTTACGTATTGAATAAAATGTCCCCTTCAGTGCACTCTGAGTCTCTCCTGTGCTTCCTTATCTCTTCTCCGTGCAGTGATCCTGTGAGCACCTATTTAAGGGGTTTAGTGATGATGGATTTAGTTTTGTGTGAGATACAATGTTGCAGTTTTACAGATGTGTAGGAAGCCGCATGGTTTTCCCGCTGAGCCAAGCAAGGTCTTGCTTTGTGGCCCAAGGTGGCCTTGATCTCTCTTTCAATATTCCTACCCCAGCTTCCCAAGATCTGGGATTACAGGCTTCCCATAGTAACAGGGGCATGTGATTGAGGACCACATTCAAATGAATTTCTTAGTTCAGGACTAGCTCTTGTTGAACATTGTATAAAGGTTTACCAGAAGAGAGCTCTACTGAATCACCAGTTTACTCTCTCTGGTCTCTCTTTCCTGTTTGCTTGGATGAACCTTAGTGTTTTTTTTTTTTTTAAATATTCAAATAGTATGTTTTGGCATGATTTTTCTACTTGTGTATAAAAAAATTTGTGTGTATAATTATTAAATCAGAGGAGAATTTAATATCTTTCTTAAGTTTATTAAATAATTAATTGTATTCTAAAAATAAATTGAAGTTATTCCAGACCACATGTGCACTAGGACGTGGGCCATGAAGTCAGGAAGTCAAGGAAAGGAGAGAAAATCTAATGTGCATTGATTCTGTGAACTGGGTGACCCTTGTTGAGTTCTGAAATTCCTTGGAACCCGGGCAGAAGGCGCAATGGAAAGCATTACCTCCTTTGGTTGTCTGCCGTGAAGATTTCAAGGTCCACATGGAGATTTTCTCTGCAAAATGTTAGGATTTTGTTGCCATAAATTGTGCTTATTCTTCTGCTCTGTGCAGGCAGGGCTGGATGGGGAGACGACAAGTGGATTTCCTTTTTTTAATTTTTATTTTTGAGTCTTAATTTCATAAAAGGACAGAACGTAATGTTGAAGCACAAGAGCAAGCTTATCATAGGATATTCCAACTGTCCTCCTTTTAAAAATATAATGTCTTTATTAATTGTCCGAGACTTTCCTACAGTGCGCTTTGACTACTCTTGGTCCCACGGCACCTTCCCTCCTTCAAGACTCACACCCACCTCCCAACCCCTTCTTCCTTCATTTTCTTTTGTTTTTAAAGAACCTGTGAAGTCTTATTCATGAGAGAGCTCTTCTAGGAGACAAAGCAAAAAGGGCTTAGGCAACTTCATAACTAGACTGATCTAGAATTACCAAGATTGCCACTAATGAATTCAAAGACATATTCTTTCCCACTACGCCTCTGTCTTGTCCTTTTGTTTCCTGATATGTTCGAAGAGCCCCTGTCCATTTCAGCTTTCCTTTCCTGCACTGCCCCTTTAACAGATTGTCACGTGACCTCTGCCTGAAGGAGCTGTCCATCTCCTTCAACAAGAACGTTCTGTGTATTTACCAAAGGCAGGGCCCCGCAGAAGCTGCAAGAGACAGAAGGCAGGCAGATTCAGAATGGGTTGCCATGGGCAGCACCTGAAAATGACTGGAAGCTTGTGTCTTAGTTAGGGTTATGCTTATTGTGATGAAACACTATGACCAAAGAAACTTGAGGAAGGAAGTAGTTTACTCAACTTACACTTCCACAACACTGTTCATCATGGAAGGAAGTCAGGACAGGATCTGAAACAGGGCAGGAACATGGAAGCAGGAGCTGATGCAGAGGCCATGGAGGGGTGCCACTTACTGGCTTGCTCATTGTGGCTTTCTCAGCCTCATTTCTTATAGAACCCAGGACCACCAGTCTAGGGATGGCCCCACCCACAATGGGCTGGGCCCTCTGCCATCAATCACTAATTAAGGAATACCTGACTATGGATCTTATGGAGGCATTTTCTCACTTGAGGTTCCCTCCATTCAGATAACTCTAGCTTGTGTCAAGTTGACATCAACTAGCCAGCACATCCTGTTTATATTGCTCATCCCTCAACAGAATTTATATATACTGTTATTTACACACCTGTTTCATTAATGTCTGGTCTCCAAGCTATACCATAAGCCCTATGAGAGCAGACCTTACGCCGCTATTTTTCATGTAACTCTCAGGGTCTGAACTGTGCTCGGCCCACAGTATTCAATAAATTTAAAGGACTTGATAAAGAAATCGTTCACCTTTCATAGGTTGATTTTGCTGATGTTGCCTTTTCCTTGGAAACTGTAGCACGGAGTTCATTTTCTTTATTCATAAAATATGAGAGAGGGAATTTAAAATCTGGTTAAAGAGACAAGATACGTAGGCATGAAAAATTAAATACCCTGATAACAGAAGGAAACGCATATCAAGTATCAGATGAATAGTCTACCCTGAGTGCTGTGGGAATCCAGGAGGGGAGTCACGGTGACTAGGAAGGTGAAAGGGGGTGTTCTTGCCCAGGTGGGATCTCAAATGAGCAAGACCGGGATTAAATAGAAATGCTGTACAGATTTCCTTACAGAGGTCTGGGCATGGGGTAAATGGTGGGAGCAAAGGAGACAAGGATGACCGGCTTATAAAGCATGGCTGTGTGGTGCTAAAGGGAGAAACAGAGCTGTCTGGAATGAGGGCTAGAGAGAGTTGTAGTGAGAACGAGCAGGGAGAGGATGTGAAGGTTTGTTGGTTCCCAGTCAGTGTGGTAACTTTAGACTTCTATGGTCTTTGAGTTTGGGGAATATCTGAAGAAACTATGAAACGACAACAAAGTTACTGTTGAGGAAGAATCAGAGGGGTGCTGTCAAGGGAGAGACAGGAATGAAGGAGTCAGGAGGGTCCTTCATTAGCTGCCTGCACTCATTAGGGCGTCAGAGTGTTTGGGGCAGTGTGTGCAGGAACCTAGTGACAGAAGATCAAGCCAGATGAGGATGTAAAGCTCCCAGAGCTGATGGGACTTGAGTCAGGGAGACTGAAGATAGCTAGGCAGGCTGGGCGGGAGGCCTGGCAGTCTGTTCATCTTGGGGCTGAAGGAGGAGGAGAAACAGAAGGTCCTGCCGCCCGGTGAGCACACAGCCGTGGCTGTTTGTCTTGAAGACTATGCAGTGTGTCTTAGCAAGCTTAACCTGGGCCATTGCTCCTCCTCCACACTCCGAGGGCAGATTCTTTTTACGTTAGAGTGCGTTTCTATGTTCATCCCGTCACCCTGCTAAATGCCCCACGGTCAAAAACATTCATTTGAATAGTAGCTGGACATCTGCTTCTTTGGATATCACTTGGGCAGGGGGAAGAAGGACGAAAAACAGCCCTTGTGTGAGTTGGGATTACTTTTTGCTGATACCAGTTCTTGCTGACACATTTCTACAAACAGGAGCCTCAGGTTTCAGAGTCTGAGGATCTCATTTGCCCACCGTTAAGAACCTTTGTTCTGATCTGCGTAGTTTCCCCCAAGAGAACTAAGCTTTTTTTAAAAAAAAAAAAACATTGTGATTCCTTTTCTAAAGGGTTGTGCTAACAAAGGGCTGGTTTCTAGACTGCTAATGAGATCTGGGAGGGGATGGCTGGCACAGACAGCCACATAAAACTGCTGCGGGTGTCTGTTATGTAAACATTAGTGGACTTCTGGGTTGTGTGTATGTGCTTTTGATTGTTTCATTTTTAAATAGCAAGGTGGTTTTGCTATGTTTTGGGTTTTTTTTTGGGGGGGGGAGTAATTTCAATATATCATGAGATTTTAGAAGACCAAGTCTAGTCTTTTTCTTATACTATTGTAATACAATTCCAATATTTTCTTACATTATTATGATAAAGGACAGTCAATGAGGGTGACACAGTATTTGGTTGGCTAATGAATTTAATAATGCTGACTGCCTGCTTGTTTCTACTGCGTTGTTTTAAGCCTACTTGAGAATTTTCTTTATCTTCTGAACTAGATGTTTGATTTTATTTTTATAGGAAAGATTCAGACATTCTAGAGAATGCGGGCAAGATAGTCATGGTAACACTGGACAATTAAGGCATAAAAAACAAATCAAGTACTTTGGAAAAAACACATTATTTCAATACGGTTCTATGGGATGAGATATTGTGTGTTGATTTGAGGTCTGAGCAGTTCACTGATAATAGATGAATAGTAAATGGCCCTCAAGTGTATCACAGTACTTAGTGGTACATGTAGGAAAATATATTCATAGATTGTCCAGCAGAAATATAAGCAATTGGTGGTTTTCATTGTTGTATGATCAAGATGATGAGCATTTCCATCTATAGGAGCCATATGTCTGTACCTATATTATCTATATCACCTACATGTCTGCAAACATGTACATGATCAATAGCTTTAAACTTCGTCCAAAGTATTATTATTTTACACTCATGTTGCTATAAACCTATAACCATCTTCTCACCAGGTCTATCCCGAGTGTTAATATCTTCATTTCTGAAAGTGTTTGAATTGTCAATAGACAGTTATAGTCCGTAGAGTAAAACACTTTCAGAGCCAGAGACGACTGAAGACTTCACTGAAAAGTTTGTTGTGTCCCTTCTGGTAGGAGAAGCAAAGAGCGAGTATACAGATAGGTAGATGTATGAAACAGGCTAGGGGAAGCAAACTGAAAAATATTGATAGTTTATATTTAAAAAACCAACAGACTCTTGTTTCTCTAGGGAGATTTGATGTGAGAGAGCTGTTGAACTGCAGACCCCTGTGGTAGAGCACTGTGCCAGCACGCCTGTGGCCTTGGGTTTGATGCCACAAGCTACAGAAAGGTTCAGTGAGCTTTGGAGTCCTTTACAGAAGAGCTGCCTCCTGACTGTCGTGCCCTTTCTCCCATAGAGCAGGAACAGAGAGGCTGGGAATGCCCCTAGCTGTGCCCTTTTGCTTGTGAGGTGCCTTTGTTAGCTTGTAGTCAGCCATGTAGCCGTTAGCACTAAAAGGCAATCATCTGCAGCCTTCAGGGCAAAATCTGCTGCTATCGAGTTCCCCTAGGACAGAGATTACAAACTCTGCAGAAAGGGACCTCAAGGACTTAATACACTATGTCAGGTAGAGCATTGTAATTCAGAGATTACACTATGTCAGGTAGAGCATTGTAATTCAGAGATTACAAACTCCGAAGAAAGGGATCTCAAGGACTTAATAAACTATGTCGGGTAGACTGTTGTAATTCAGCAACCATTAACCAGGCAAGCTTTCTAGGTACTTTTTTTTTTTTTTTCTGTTCTTGGAAGAGATGAGTCATTTAGGGTCAAGGGGCTCTCCTTTCCAGGTTGAGCAGTGCTGCCTCCATCTCCTCTGAGTGGGAGGGAATGGCTATGGGACCCTTATGGAGACAGCTGCCAAATGGCCTTGCAGCAGGCAGCTGAACCCACTACCCAGAGACGGGAAAGCCAGCTCAGTATTAGTGAGGTGGACCCGGCCTGGGGAGAACTTGGCAGCGGATATGGCAGCAAGCGGTGAAGCTGGCGGTGAAGAGAGCTCGCTTACTGGATTATTTACAATTAATGCATTGTTTGTTTTTCCAACGCAGGGTAATTAGTCCTGATTGAAGCAGGGGTGTGAGCTGAGATTTTATTTCTCTGGCTTGCTTCTCTTTCCCTCCCGTTCCTCCTCTCAGTGCTGTAATTGGAATCATTTAAAAGATATTTTCATGGAGTTAAAATAGTATGCTACTTAGGGTACACATGCACTGGGCTAGCAAGGATGCTATCGGTGACATCAATGGGCAGTCTTGCTCCCCTCATAGGGAAATTTGCTGGGTGGGTGGTGAAGGGGAAGATGTGGGACAAAGCTCTCACAGGGCTGTGTTGCTCTGAGGGGTTCTGGATAGAAGGGGGCAAAGAAAAGCCATTACAAGATATAGGGGCACACGGGATCAGAACAGAGGTCCTCAGAGGCAGGCTCGGTTACTCATCACAATGAATAGTGGGTTCTGAGTGCGGGTGGTGGGAGAGATGGTTCCATCGGTTTTGATTGGGGATCTCACGAGCATGATCTGTCATTCTTGTTGATGGATACACAGAAATGCTCAAGGTTCATTTGCCCAGCTCCAAGGTCATCACAAGAGCCAGCAGCAAAGTTAGTACCTAAGCCGAAGCCTCATTTCCAGACGGGCGCCTTCCAGGCACTCCAGATGGCAAACTGGCAGAGGCCAGCCTTGTCTGCCTTGGGAGTGGGTCATGCCAGGCCACTCCCTACCGCCCTGCTCCACATTGTCAGTGTCCAGAGCTTTCTGACACCATCTCTGCTTGACAGTCCTTCCTTTGGGTTACACGAAATCATTTGATTGACCTCGCAGGAGTGTCTCAGTTTCAGGGCACAGACTCTCCTTGCTGTGCAGTCCAGAGAAACGCTAAAGGTGCTTCCTGCAGAGAGGGTCACTCTCTGCAGATTCTCCTTCTGCTTAAGACGGATGTGATGACAGAACAAGATTTTTCCCTTGCCCAGCACACACTTCTTGTACTTTGTGTGTCCTTGAGGGCATAGCCAGGATGAGCCAGCTAAGAGTGGACACATGGACCCGAGAGTGCAGGTTTGAACCGGCTTCAGCTGTCCAGGGAAGGTTATGTCCTGCTTTAACCCCCTTCACCTTATGCCCATCCCAGTTTACTCCAATGCAACAGCGGCGTTCTGTCACCATCATCACTGACAAATGTTTCAGGATTTGTTTGCCCAAGACATTTTCAGTGCGTAAATCCACGGCATGGGCATATTTAAGTAGGGCGGCACACCTCATGCTGATTAGACACAGACGCTTGACAACAGAGCCACAACTGCAGTGCCAGCAAGGGAAAATGGCCAAGAAGTGGAGCAGGCCATTGAGTCTGGAAGTGCAAGAAGCTGTTCCAGACAGGAATGGTCAAGGGAGGTTTTGTAATGCGTCATGGGTCGGTGTGAGCTACGGGACTCTCAGGATGAATGAGTGTAGCCAGAGCAACCTTGTTATGAATTTCTCCACCAAGCCCTGGTCAGTGATGGAGAATGTAAAGTCCCCGGGTGTGAACAGCACCAGCAGAAAATCTGTTGTTAGCTTGAGTGGAAAGGGGGCAAGGCGGGCTGGTGACCATGCTAAGGAGAAAGAAGGGGCAACGTGGTCCTCAGTAGTGTGTGAAGGAGGGGGTGTTCCTGAGTGAGCAGATTTAGGTAGAGGGGCGGGCGCAAGTAATGGAAACTTTGTTTGGGGGCATGCCAGTGAAAGACTTAACAGTTAACAATTATGCTGTTGATAACAGCAATGCTCCAACATGGTGGCATCTGGGTGATATACTCAGAATGAAGAGTTTAAGGTCATCCTTGGTTACACAGTGAGTGGGAGACCAGCCTTGGCTACATGAAATTTTACCTCACACAAACAAACAGACCAACAACAAAACAAGGGCTGGGGGTGTAGCTCAGTGGTCAGAGTGTTTGCAGGTCATGCAGGAAGCCCTGGGATTTGATCCCTTGAAGCCTTGGAGGTGGTGACTCACACCTGTAATCCCACCTTTGGGAGGATAGGAGGACTGGAAGTGCCAGATCATGTTCAACTACAGAGAGTTTAAGGACATCCCAGGCTACAGGAGATCCTGTCTCAAAAAGAACAAAATAACAGAAAATAACACAAAGCTATACATTTGGTGGTAAACAGAGCGAATGGAAAGAAACTGGGGGCAAGGGTGATTGTGGATTCTGTGAAAGACCTTGGCCTGTGGGATGGCTACTTCGATGCTTATTTCTTTAAGAAAGTAACTTTTATTTAAATCATTGTTTCTGGCCTCTGTTTTCAGACAGATATATTGTAAAGCAGATTTAGGTAGAGGGGCGGGTGCAAGTAATGGAAACTTCAAGGGAATTACGGAACCTCTTTGTTTTATTAGTATTTTTAAATTGAAAATAGATATTTTTCATGCAATATATTCTGATTAGTGCTCCTGTCTCCCAACTTCCTCCAGATCTTTCCCACCTCCCTATCAACTCAGATCCTCACCTCCTCTCTCTCTCTCTCTCTCTCTCTCTCTCTCTCTCTCTCTCTCTCTC
>NW_021620703.1:540962-559043 GCF_004785775.1 Grammomys surdaster | reverse complement strand
CTCTCTCTCTCTCTCTCTCTCTCTCTCTCTCTCTCTCTCTCTCTCTCTCTCTCTCCCACCCCTCTCTCTCTCCCTTTTTCTCTCTCACTCTCAATAGAAACCAAATAGGTGCTATAAAATAACAAACAAATAAATGAAACAGTATAAAAAATTTAAAAATTCAATCCTGGAGGCTCTTGAACACTATGTTCAAGATCCAAAAGTATCTTGAAATAGCAGAAGCCACAGAACAAATCATTCCTTTATTAAAATTTAAATTGAAATGCTAAGTGGTTATTGGGGGGGGGGAAACTAAAACATGAAAACAAGAAAGAAATTAAAAGTCTTCCTTCCGAGAACCACAGGTTTGGAGGGAAGGTGAAGAGCCAGGTTAGCTACTTGGCCCCCAGGCAGCAAGGTGCCACAGGTGGGGGCCACACCTGGGCTCAGTGACAGAGCTCATTTGAGAAACAATGGGGACAGATGGAGGAGGGAGGCAGAGGGTAAGGGAGGAAAACCCAGATAATAGAATTACCCTGCCTTCTGCTTTAAAGCAGTAACAGCTTCACTGTCATATCACTGAGGACCCCTCATTCTCGGAGACCATCCTGTCATAGATTGAACATCGGCCTTATGGTCTACTTCTAAAGTTGAAATTTAACCTTTTGCTAGGCCACCCTGCTTTCTTCTCCAAATGTGCTTAGAAAGACGAGTGTTTAGTTTGAGTAATTGCGATACCAGGAGAGACCACAAAAAGGCAGATTTATGTCTCTCACATAATCTTACACATATGATAAGCTGTAAGGTGTCAGTGCCCTGACTTCCTTTTTGAAGCTTTGTGTGAACTTATTTAACTGACTGTCTCACCTGAGTTCAGAAGCCTTAAACATAGGCTTGATTGCTTTCAGTCAACAAACGCTGAGTGTTTTCTAGGTTGGGGGTTCTCATATTGAAAATCGAAATCTTTTCTATTTGTTTTGAGCTTTCATTGCAGTTGAGAAAAGCAGACAAATATTCGAGCCAGACTTCTGTCTGACAGAAAATGGTATGGCAACTAAGCAAGTGGGACACGGGGCAGGGGGTTGCCAGAATCTTTTCTCTAATAAAATGACATTTGCATAAGGATCTAAGGGAGATGAAGCATCCACCATCTGGGACTTTGGTTACTCCTTAGAACTCCACCTTCCCACCTTGATTCCTTTGTGGAAGTCCAGATCTTGCTTTCCTCCCTCCTTGGGAAATGAAGCTTCTGGATTCCTTTGTTTGTTTGTGCTTGTTTTTTTTTTTTTTTCACTCAGCTTAATTAGTATTAGGAAGCCCAGGCTACCCTCAAATTGACCCTGTAACCCAGGTTGGCCTTGAACTTGCCCTTCTCCCATCTCCACATCGGAGTCTAGGAGAAAGCTTGGGTTCTGAGTGGGTTAAATGCTTCTCAAAGATGTCCCTTCCTTGAGCTGGCCAGTGGACACAGGGCTTCTTTGTGGTGGTACTAGGAGCAGGGGAGGTGCTGAAGGACATGCTGGAGGCAGCAGATGGGGACAGTCACAATTGTCCTTTCAAGCTGCGACTCTCAGATTCCCACACAGAAGAAGAAAAGTCTTTCTCAGGATGAACAGATGTTCTGTCCACATGAGGAGGAGGTGGTAGACGTTACCAGAAGCCTTCCCAGGCTCTTTCCCGGGTCACCCACAGCCACCAGACCATGAGACCAGGCCCCTAAGATCCTGCCATCCCTTTACTTCCAGGCTGTGCCCCAGCTTCTGTTTACAGCTGTTACATCACTAAATTCTGTCCCTGACACCGCATTTTGTAAACACGAGTGCTTAGCAATCCAAGCCCAAGAGGACAGAGCACTTATTTAGTGTCTGAATTCTAGCTGACAGCCCAAACAGAATGTAAAGATGAATATTTTTACACTGCTTCAAGAAAACTGTCAACAGTGGGTGGGGGAAGATCTTTAGATTCAATAATTTAGCAGGTCTAGACATATGTTAGATTCAGATTTGCAAGAGGCCTTAATAGAAGATGGTTTTGCATTTATTCAGGGAGTGCTTTTAGAGGGCTGTGCATGTAGGATGAGCAGCTTTAGCCACTGGGGATACAGCAGTGTGTAATAGCCGAATAACCCTTGTTCTCGTGGGTGATATATCCTGGTGGGATATGTGTGTATACGTTGGGGTATAATTTATTCACTCATGCAATTCATTAGATATGTTTGTGTTCCAGTTCTGACACATGATAGGGTTGTCCTTCCTGGTCTTGTGATGTGTTCTGACTGATCAAGTGAGAGCAGGGGTACTGACCAACCGACCCTGTAGCTTTTCCAAGCTAGAGCATCTCCAGGAGTTGAGCTTTCCCGTTTTCCTTGTAACCAGCAGGATTCCAGACTGTGGGTGCACTCTGTGCCTGGATGGGATTTGGAGACAGTGTGGAACAAAGCCTTTCACGGGGCCTCAGTGGAGGAGCAGTGTGAAAAAAGAATTCAATTTCATTTTTCAAAGTCACTGAGAGGATTAACATTTTTTTGTATGTGTGCGAGTGTGTGATTTTGTGTGAATATGTGTGAGTGTGTGTATGAATGTGTTTGATTGTGTGTGTGATGTGTGAGTGGATGTGTGGTTGTGTGTGAGTGTCTGATGTGTGAGTGGATGTGTGGTTGTGTGTGAGTGTCTGATGTATGAGTGTATGTGTGGTTGTGTGTGTGAGTGTGTGTGTGGTTCTGTGTGTGATTTTATGTGTGATTGTGTGGGTGTGTTTGTGATTGTGTGTGTGATTGTGTGAGTGTGTGAGTGTGTGTGGTTGTGTGTGAGAGTGTGTGTAATTGTGTGTGAATGTGATTTTGTGTGAGTGTGTATGAGTAGGAGTATGAGTGTGTGTGCGTGTGTGTGTGTGTGTGTGTGTGTGTGTGTATGCTCATGCCCTCAGGGGTCAGAGGGACATTAGAGCCCTCGGAGCTGTGGTAGTGAGCAACCTGCTGTGGATGCTGGGAACTGAACTCCAGTTGCCTGAAAGAACAATTATGCTCTTAAATTGCTGATCCGCTTGTCCAGCCTGGAAAGCCACTGAGGTCCTGAGTGCGTTTGCTATCAAGGCATATTTACATTGGTGTGATGTAACAATGGTGGCACTTAGAGGCAGTTTGATATTTCAAATACAGTTGAGAAGATCAGAGTTTTTGATTGTTGTTCTATTTCTGTCTTAAGGGACTCCTGAATCGGAAGGGATTAGGAAAACAAATAAACCGACCAGAGGCAAGGTTGAACAGCACAGTGGAGCACAGAGAAGCGGAACAGGGTCTGCAGAGCTCCTGTAGTGCAGGGATCGGCCAGCATTCAGAGCCCCAGCAATACTGAAATCCAGGCACGTGCAGGTGAAGGCCTTCAGTTCAAGGCTGGTGTGGGGTGGATAAAACTTCAGTATCTCAAAAACCACAAACTAAAACAAGCACAGAAATGAAATAAAAACGAACTGAGAAACAGCAAAAACCAAACACATGCAAATGCTAATTTATTGAAAAGATTACTATGACTGGGAAGTGATACGAAGTCTGATCAGGAAGGAGGGTGGAAAACACAAATTACCCACATCAAGAATTAAAGAGACAGTGTCAGTGCAAATCTAAACAGGCAGAGAGCACTGGGCATCCTCATTTATGCTAATAAGTTAAAATCTGCAAAGAGACATACGTGTGTGTGTGTGTGTGTGTGTGTGTGTATGTGTGTGTGTACTAATGTAGGCGTGAGCATCTGTGTGTGGTTGTGTATTGCATGCCTGTGGAGGCTTGAGATCACATTGGGTGTTTTTCTTCCAGCATTTCCCCCCTTTATACTTTGAGGCAGAGTCTCTGAACCTGGAGGTCACTGATTTTGCTAAGCTGGCTGGCCGGTGAGCTCAGGCATCCACTCAGCCCTGCTACTTCAGGTCCTTGTCCTACACGTAGGCACTTTATGAACTAAAGCATTCTTCTAGCCCACGTGTTTCTTTATAGGCATAGTTTAACAAAACTGGCAGAAGAAGAAATGATCTGTGTGATGGTGTAGCTGTGTATTTATGTGCACATTAAATTCATCGTAACACAAACAAAACTCCAAAATCCCAAAACTTCCCCAAGAAATTTTCGTGGATAACTGGTCTCATTTTTGGGTTCTAAAGACTGTAACCTCTGTCTTCCTCCCACCACCCAAAAGGGACCACCAAGACTTTATTTACATTCATTTAGAACTATTTAATACTGTCAGGCACAGTTCTGGGTGATTTTATAGTCCTGCTTGTCAGAGGCGAGTGGTCCCAGTAGGATGCAGGGAGATGAAGAAAAGCATCCAGAAGTGTACGTACTTCTACAAGGTTGCCAGATATCGACAACAGGCTCCCTCACTGCTGACAGAAATTTGTTGGCAAATTAGAACATTCTTTACAACATAACCCTGAGTGCTGGCTCTTACCCATGCTCTCTTCTCATTGTCTGCAGGTTAGGAATCGGGTGTTGATGTGGTACCAGACAGCACTGCAAATGTTTCTGTTCGGTGACATTGGCCCGTTTTTCTGCCACTCAGACGCATGCAGTATATTTCCCTTTGTCTCTACATTTCAAATCTTATGTTCCCTTCAGATTTGCCTATTTTTTTTTTAAATGATCTTGACTATTTCAGGGACTTACTATCATTTTAAAGCACTCTTCTTAGACTTAATTTTTGGCAGCTTCATGCGTGTATACAAGGCACCACACTCCCCCCCACTTGCCTGTCTCTAACAGTTTTGAATAGATTCCATAATTTGGGGAACACGGAAGGTGACGAAGGAGCATCTCCCTACAGCTCTGTTTCCACTGGTGTCAGAGTTTTTCAATTGGAAATCAGTGGAACAAAATCTTTGACTCTCTGGCCATCTGCATAAAGGTGACTGGTGTTTAGTACAGAGACATAAGCTCTTACCATGCAAATTTGCAACATTCCAGAAACCAGTTGATTTGTCATTGATCTGATCTGATAATTTTGGATGCGGAGTTCACACAGGACTGGTTGAAGAATTTTCCAGTGTTTGCTGAGACATTCTCACTTTCTATGTTCACAGTGGATTTTAGGTCCGTCCGACTGAGTCTTCACCCATTCCCAGGTCTTGTGCAGATTGGGATTATGTACACATTATGTAAGACTTCTGTAGGTCCTATCGAATTCTTTATTGCTTGGTCAGTATACTCAGTAATTACGAATCTTATTAAATGCTGATGGTGATGAAGTCTGTTTTTCCCGGAGTTGTGACTAAGGCATTTCAAATGTCTCCAGAACCCCCGGTGTCCCGTCTCCACAACTTCGTCATTTTCCATTTTCGGCTCATCTCCTGTAGTGATCAAGGGCTGGCTTGAAAACAGAACTGGCACAGACCATCACGATGAGCACTGATACCGTTCTAAAAATAAGTGAAATAAGTGTCTGGGCTTCTAACCATAGAAAAGCTATGAGTAAGGCATTGTAAATATTGGGGAAGTGTGGCTCTCAGTGACGTGGCAGGTATTAGTGAAGAGAAGCTTTCCTGCCTGGGTCTTTCTTTTAGACATCCGGTTCCTTCGCCCTGCATGGGCAGAAGTTGAGCTCCTTGTTGACACTATTCATTCCATTACAAATTTAAGCTGCAAATCAGCGAGTATCCCCTTTCTAGCCTCAGGTACTATGCTTTGCTTCCTGGCTAAGAAGCAATCGCGTGTAGCTAGCATTTGAATTCTCAATACCTTTAATAACATTATGAAATTTCTGGGAAGTCACGGATTATAGCCCCTTCTCCCCTAAATATTTTCTTCTTGGGAAAGAAAAACAAAAGATAAGAAAAGATGGTGGGAATGGGTGTTTAAAGGAAATGGGCAATGTCTTGATGTCAAGATTACAAGCCCAGGTTTAAAGAGTAGGAAATGGTCAAAGAGGAGGCTGACAGAGACCTGCAGCAGAGGTACCGCAGGGCGCCGCACCTTGGGGAGGGATGCTCAGTAGTGAGGGATGCTGGAGGAGCCAGAAAGAGGCTGTAGATGGGGTGGATGAATGTGGTACAAAGATAATTACAGGAAACAGTTCCCACCTGGGACCACAACCCTCCACGTTCTCTAAGTGCTATCCCAAAGTCGTAACATTAAGAGCATCTCACTTTTCCTCTTTTTTTTTTTTTTTAAAAAAAATATATATTTGTGTATATGACTATACTGTAGCTGTCTTCAGACACACCAGAAGAGGGCATCAGATCCCATTACAGATGGTTGTGAGCCACCATGTGACTGCTGGGAATTGAACTCATGACCTCTAGAAGAGCAGTCAGTGCTCTTAACCGCTGAGCCATCTCTCCAGCCCTTGCTTTTCCTCTTTTAAATAAGCTTGATACAGCATGTGGCGTTGTAATTTATCAAGCGCTATGTAGCTGTGGACTATTTAGAAAGTTAATTATTTGCTTGAGAATCTACTTTAATCAGAATGTATTAGCATATGAGTTTATTTACATTTTGCAAATATATCTGAAATGCTGTTTCCTCTAGTGAAGAATCAGGCACACTCAGAGTCATGGCTCTAATAAAGCTCCCATTTAATAATTAATTTTGATGGTGAAATTAATTCAAAGTCATTCAGCTACTTTCTTCTTACTGGCCATGGATATTAGCCAAATGGTGCTCTTACACCGAGGTAAGAACTGGTTTTGTTAATTTTATGTCACTAAAAATACATGTGTAGGGGCTAGAGCAATGATTCAGTGGTTAAGCACTTGTTGCTCTTCCAGAGGACCTGGGTTCACGTCCTGGCACTTGTGTCAGTGGCTCGGAGTTGTCTGTAACCCCAATTCCAGAGAATTCGATGCCTTCTCCTGACCTCAGTTGGCACCTGTACACAGGTGGTATTACCTTACAAGTAGCATCAGTACAAACAGATAGAGATACACACAAATAAAATGAAGTCTTAACAAAAAGCGTGTTGTAACTCAGTTGGTGAAGCACTTGCCTGGGATGCAGGAGGTCCTGGGTTTGCATAACACCAGGCAGTGGCACACACAGGTCTAATCCAGCTATGGGGCGCTGGGGAGGGGGGTGAGGAGGCAAGAGAATCAGAAGTTTAAGACCATCCTTGTCTATGTAGGCCAGCTAGGGCTACATTCGATCTTATCTCAAAATGAAAACGGGGCAACCATGTTCACCCGCTTCTTCCTGTTTTATTGTCTCATTGTCTGCAGTCAGCTATTGCCTATTGGTATTTAAACTTCGGCCATTGTTTTTGGTCCCCTTCCCCCACACTAGAGCTCTAAAGCATATATTGGCTTTTTTCTTTCACCGTTTGAGAATGCTTTGATCATCTGTCACAGTAGCAAGTGGGTGACAGTTGTTGGTACCTCTTAGTTTTAGTCTGAGCTAAAAGGTCACATCCCCTGTCTGCTGACTTGCTCAGTCGCTCAGTCGTGGGTCTCACTTTGCTTCCCTCAGTTCTTTCCTGCCATGGTTTCTCTAACTTTGGTAAACGGTGGGTGTCTTACCCTTCTCTCCCCCTTTGGATCATTCATATATATGTATATGTATATGTATATGTATATGTATATGTATATGTATATGTATATGTATATGTATATGTATATGTATATGTGTATATATATATATATATATATATATATATATATATATATATTTTTTTTTTTTCTTTGTGGTGTGTGTATGTTGTGTATGTGCACCCTTATGCCATGTGCATGCACTGTCATACACATGCCATGGCACCAGTGCGGAGGTCAGAGGACAACTTGCAAGATTTAGTCTGTCTTTCAGCATAAGGATTCTGGGTTGGATCCCAGTCACTTGGCTTGGCAGTAAGTGCCTGTACCCACTGAGTCATCTCACTGGTCCTGATAATAAACTTCTCGACTTCAATAACATTGCAGAAGGGATGAAAATAAACAGACCATTCTGCTTTCCTGTTACATTAAATAGGAAGGGATTATGGATTTTTCCTTTTTCCTACCCCCAGGGGTAGGATGTCAGGAAGTCTTATAAAACCATGTTGAATCCTGGTGAGCAGCCCAACTTTATTGGTTTTCCCAACCTATGCTGCGTTGTCTTTCTGTGTTTAGTGTACAAAGATTCTTGTGTAATTAGTGTTGTGCTTTTGTTGTTGTTTATTTGTTGTTTTTTTTAAAAATGTGGCTTGCTCTTCATTTTATGTCCCTTGTGAGTTCAGGCAGGACCAGTTAGTCCACATGAGCTGCTAACTGAAACTGCTATCCAATGTGCTGGCTCCTTCACCACACTGAAATCTCCCACTTCTGGGAGCGTAATGCTGCTATCAAATTGGACCCTGTGGGAAGGAGGGAGGCCAGGTGACCAAAGCCTCTCTAGGGATACAGGTAGGACTTGCACTTCACCAGTAATAAAAGAGCCGTTGGTATTTGATATACAGTCGCTGAAGCAATAGGAGAGGCCCAGGGGAGCCGCCTGGTTAAAGCGAACCATACCAGATTTTCTTTGTAAAGGAACAAGGCAGCGTCAGTCATTTTGAGCAGCAAGTAACAAACATAAGCTGTCCTAAATTATTTTTATAAGTAATCTGCTTTTAAGAAATGAAATACATATGATAGATCATAACCTTGAGACTTGCTTAAACCTAGGACAGAAGCTCAAGAGGGGTGTGTGTGTGTGTGTGTGTGTGTGTGTTGTAACGGAGTTAGAGACAAGCTGGATTTTACAGAGATCCCCATGCTGCCTGCCTCAGCCCTAGCTGCTCAGAATCCTGACCACAATTACCTGCTTCCTTTTAAAAATCCCGGAAGTCAGTCCCTTCACTTAGCTCAGGTGGTTCTGTTTGGCTTGTACATTTTTTTATTTCCATTAGTTACTCGTGACCATTTGTAGTAGAATTTCTTTCCCAAATGCGTTCTTCAATCTCTTTCTTATTTTTCTGCCTTGACTGTAACACTGGTTGGCCTGATCTGCCAGCTAAAAGTTCGAATTTGGGCCTAGAACCCAAACACATTTGGTCAACAGTTTCCACTGTGGCCTTTGCTTCAGCCTACTGTGGTGTCAACCTCTTTGTCCCTGTCAGTCCGTGTCAGGCCCCTGTGCTTGCTGGGCCAGAGGCATTCATTCTCCTGCATGTCCCATTGTAAAGTAGCAGACACAGGGGTCCTGTGGTGAGAGAAGTTACCAGTGTATGCAGCTTAACGGGCGAGAGGTGCCCCTCACGCCTCTTCCTCGCTTTGTCTTCTGTGTCAAGAGTTTGGATTCCAGACCATTTGGTGGAGCCCAACTCCTTCCTGTAGATTTTGTCATGGCATGATTTATACATGGGTTCAGATTAATCTAACTCAGATTCATCAAACACAGATAAGTGCTAATTAGTTTTTCTGCATTTGAAGTCGTCTGTCCTGGCCTCCCAGGCTCATCATGAATAATTGAGAGGTGTTCTCTCACAGAGCCACCCTGCTACAGAGGCCTCTGCTCAACCTCTGCCCTCTCTCACAGAGCCACCCTGCTACAGAGGCCTCTGCTGAACCTCCACCCTCTCTCACAGAGCCACACTGCTACAGAGGCCTCTGCTGAACCTCCAGGAGGCTTGCTTCACTGCAGTCAGAATGACAGAGTCCCATCTGGCTGGCCCAGCAGCACAAGAAGCTTAGTACATGGGCATTAGGAAAGAAACCTGTTTGCATCCGGACACACAGTTGTGCCCTGTGCAAGAGTAAAACCAAAGCTTTCTTCTAACCACTGGGATATGCCTGCAGCATTTCTTCCAGAAGACTGTCTTCTCATTTATACAGTGAAGTCACAATACCTCTCCTCCAGTCTCCAAACTGGAGATCAAATACTTAGGCACTATTGGAGGCTGCCATAAATGATAAATTTGCAATCTGCATCTTGTGTTAAAAAATTATTTGTGTGTGTGTGTGTGTGTGTGTGTGTGTGTGTGTGTGTGTGAATGTGTGCACCACAGCACATATGTAGAGGTCAGAGGAATTTTGTGTGAATTAGTTCTCTCCTACCATGTGGGTCCCAGGGATTGAACTCGGGTTGTCTAGTTTGGCAGCAAGCATGTTTTCTATTGATCCATCCTGTTGGTCCCAATCAATATGTCTTTCTAAAAATTAATTTTCATACCTTCTTGAATGGGATTCTTTTACTCGAATGCTAAGTATAAAACCAGATCTATTATATAATTAGGAAATTAATAACTTTTGGTTTGTAACTAGCTTGATTTTTTTTTTATGTTTCGTTTTGTGTGCAAAAAGAATTAGCTTACCACTTAGCTCAGGAATCCAATTTCAAAGCTATCTTGTGGGCTTGTGGGGTTTGCAGCTGTTTTGGGATTGTAAGGAATTGCAAGTGTGTGTTACTCCTTCTGGGAGTGCAATCTGCACACCTCCACCCCACCCCACCACACACACAAAGACTTTACTCAGAGTCAGTTAGTGAGGTGCCCTGGGTCCAGGTGCAGGATCACTGGCAATTTGCCCACAACCTCAGAGACAGCCCTCCCACCCCCAGCTGTCTGTCCTTCAGAGGGAACACTGCATGAGGGAGCACTGGGAGTTGGTACTATGCTTTCTCACTGATTGCATTTTGTTTCTCCACAAACACATCTTGCAGAAGAAACACATCTTTCTTTTAAAATTGTGCTCTTGTTCCAAAACAAACAAACAAAAACAAACAAACAAACACACAAAAAAACAACCCCCCCAAACCAAAGCAAAGCAAAACAAAAAGGCCCTATCTACTTTCAGGACTTTATATATGAAGAAGACAGCTACCCTTTTTCAGTTTTAGTAATTCTTTTGTATCAACAAGCGACTTCTTTTACTTTTTTATGTATGAGTTACATATATTATAAAATGAGAATTGAGATCACCTTTTGTGTCTATTTGTCAGAAAAATCTAGGTGAGTTGGTTCAGTGGAGAAGTGTAAAATCCCCAATGTGTGGGAATGCTGGTTAAACCCACTCTCTAATGCTTCTTTATTGTATTATGTACATAGCACATAATATCCACTTTCCATAGGAGGGCTTGTAGGCTTTGTTCTATTACACTTTCCTAGTATGTATTTTGTGCTTGACAGTGTCAATAAGACAGCCGTAATTAAACAAGGCCAGGATTTATTTTACAGGCTGTTATTTAACGAAAAGATTAGAGAGGTGAAGGGTTGTTATTTTTCATATGCTGTGCATACAGAAAGCGTTTGTACTCTTGCCTGCTTTGCAAGCAGAGAAAGTCTGTTTACATTGTTGCAGGTACGTTTCATGGGTTCTAAGAGTACAGGCTGAATGTTTGTTGTAGCAGTCAGATGCTGGGTTTGGTGTTGATCACACGGGCTAGACTCTCCATGTGTGCACTGTCACGCACGCCACCTGCCCAGCAGCTGGGATGTCCTGCAGGTGTGAACTGTGCAGCAGAATCGCACAAGGGAACCAGAAAGCCTTTGCTGCCAACTTTACATTGCTTGCTTGTAGAAATGTTAGTATTTTGGACACGTTGGGTTAAATACAATATCAGTTGCCGTTAAAAACACAGTGTGTGATTATTAGAAAAATTTCATTACATGTTTGCATTGTGTCTCGGTTGCGTGGCATAGCTATAAATAGTTTTAAACACTTCATCCTTCTTTATGAAAATTACCTAATTATATGCCTGATCTTTTTTCTTAAAGAGGCTTGCACTTTCTGGAGACGTAAATTGTTAATGTTTGACATTAAAATTTCCTTTAGAGCTACTTCAAAGGTTTGTTCATCTCTAAGAGGTTTCATTATAAAAAGTCAGTTCTAAGTTCAGTTTGTTTGTGGAGGAGGCATTCTTCCTAAGGATGAGCGCCATCTTGTGGAGTGTGCCAACTATAGCAGTTTATTATCATTATATTTTTTTATTTTTATTTTTTCCTGAGGTTAAGACCATGGACTGCATAGTAGACGTTTGGGGGTTGGGTGGTCAGGCATAGGTGGGTGAGAAAGTTCTTGGTCCAGTGAAGGCTGGATGCCCCAGTGTGGGGGAAATCGTAGGTGGGGAGGTGGGAGTGGGAGGGTGGCTGGGGCATATCCTCATAGAAGTAGGAGGAAGGGGGATGGGGTAGGGAGTTCCTGGGTGGGGGAAAAATGGGGGAAAGGGGATTACATATGAAATGTAAATAAAATATCCAATAAAAAATTAAAAAAAAGAAAATCCCAAGATGAATGGCACAGACGGTCTCCTCTCTGCCATGTCTTTTCTTGGAACTGTCTGAATCCTAGTTTCCAGACAAATCTCCTGTTGTAGACATGTTAAAACGTCAGGTTTTCATTTGAAGTTTTGTTTTCCTTTCAAAAGTTTCTAATTAAGGTTTTAGAAAATACATTATAAAAATGAGAGTTCTACATTTCTGTCACTTTCCTATGAGAAACTCAGGGGTTTAAAAAATATTAATTCATACAAGTAATTTGCTTTAAATAATTGAGAACAAGTGCTGTATAAAAAAGTGACAGTATTTTTTTTTTTAAGGATTGATTTTTAGAGCTGGCTATGTCATACATGTGTGTGATTCCAGCACTGGAGATGCTGCGACAGGAGGATTTCTGCAAGTACAGGTTCAGCCTGGACTGCTTAGTGGGACCCTGTTTCAACATAAAACAACACAAACCGAAAGGAACGGAGTCATTTTGGAGACATATTTTTTGAAAGGAGACATGGCCAAAAGGCCCCTGATTATGGATTTCCTGTTTATCATTGTACAGTTACATTATATGAACACATAAAGATTATTCAATTCCTATCTCTTCAACACGCTATTTCATGGTCAAAGTCTGTCAAAAGTGACTACTGGGTTACTGAGTCCTTAGAGCTGACAACAGATAGATTTCTCATGAGTTGGATCACTTCAGTCTAAATCAGTAAAACTACGATGCTATGGTAGTGAGGTGGCTCGCTAACACTTCCCCAGAGCCTTTATCACCTTCTCAAGTGGAAGTCAGAACAGCTGTGAGCTCCGGTAAGGGACACATCAGCTGCATCTTTCAGGGTGTTCAACCTGGCCTCCCACTTCTAAAATTGTACCTGACTTGTGCGTGCTGCCTCCTTTGAAGCTGCCCTAAAAATGCGAGTAAGCATTCTGACTGAAAATACAACACAAATATCAGTGATTAGATTAGATTAGAAAAACAAAGGCACTAGCCAGCCAGCCCCGTCCTCAGGGAGGGAGCAGTGTCCGAGTCAGGCCATAGCAAAAGGAGCCCTTTCCCAAGTGGGAGAGAACGGAAATAACAAATAACGGTTTCGTTCTTAGGAAAACATCGTCAGCTGCTTAATAATTACAGTGTACTCATATGATTCTCGTGATGACAAGCTGTTAGAACACGATGTTTAATATTACACCTACCGCTCTCGTTGTTTATTAAATAAATTCCTTGACGAGGTGAAAAAAAAATCTCTTCATTCTTTCTCCAGTTCATCTTTTAGATTTACGATATTTGTTGTTCAGTTCTTGTTAGCATCTGCAGAAGTCTGTTTTCTGTAGTGTTCAGTCTCGTAAAGACTTCTGTGGAGAGGGTCTCAGTCCAATATTGTGGCCAAAGGTGACAGCTGCCTTTGGCTTGTGTAGGGAGCTCAGGGGATCTTTCAGACAGCCCCGTGGGACAGCTCTCATTCCTACTGGTTTTGTTTTCCCATCTAGGGAACAAAGCAGTGAGCTGGAAAACCCCCGTGGATTAGTATCGAGCACAGTCCCTTGAGAGCAGGGACCCACCTGTCCTCCTTTGCCATAAACGGTCAGCTTCGTGTGTGTGTGTGTGTGTGTGTGTGTGTGTCCTAGTAGAGGCAGGTCCTGAGCATAGGGACCAAGGTAACTCTTTCCTGTGTAGAGTGACAACATGAGGACTTCAGGGACGACAGGCTATGGGTTCCCTCCTCCCTGTGCTCTAGCACCATAGAGATGTAAGACCCTAGTCTACTCTAGCAAGGGGTTGAGTGGCTGCAGCTGCTGCCATTCTTTCCTGAACCAGGAAGCAACATCACTGCTTGGGCAGAACTAGACTCCAGTAGTTCAGAGTTTCCTAGGAGGGAATGTGCTATTTGACGTCCTGCTCATAGCTAGTCCCTGGAGAGTGATGGTTAGTGCATATCAGCGATGGGGAGGAAGGACTTCTGTCTCCCCTGTGCACATCAGCGATGGGGAGGAAGGACTTCTGTCTCCCCTGTGCACATAAGCGATGGGGAGGAAGGTCTTCTGTCTCCCCTGTTTCCCACCGTGTACATGAAAATGAAACAAAGCGGTGTAGCATGTGGAGACAAGATCACGAAAAAGTCAGCGGTCGGAAGACAACTTTGTGGCAATCATAGGGCTTTGCAAAACGAATCTTACCAGAGGCTCAGTTACAGGTTTGATGTGCTTTGTGTATGTCTTTCAGCCTTACAAACATAGCATCTCAGAGTAGGGGCCCCTGCTATGGGGTGACAGGCACCTGACTGGAAAAGCATCAGCATGCAGCAGCTCACTGCCGAGGCCCTGAGGCAGAAGGGTCAGCATGTGTTCTAATCACCCCTTAGGGTCAGGCTGAGAGCCGGGTTTCCCCCAAACCCAGGAAAGACTGAGGCTACTTAAGGCTTCAGTGGAGACAGGGTGTGAAGCCACTGTGGGCAGCTCTGAGACTGTTGGAGCTGAGCTCTCGTGCTGGGCAGACCTTCCCTCCAGCTGTCCCTTGAAGACCAAGGTCTCTACTCCGGTTCCATGTGGTTTGCATCACTGGTAAGTCAAGGATAGTTTCTATTTGGGCAAGTCTACGACCTTAAAGGTGGAAAATTGAAGTTCAAGTATTGGTTCTGCCTCTGGCTAGATGTGTCACCTTGGAATATTTTCTTTCTCTGAGAGTTGTCAACTTCACATCTGCAAGAAAGCCACCAGACCTGCATTACAGAGCTGTGTTGAAGACTAGATGAAGCATTAAATGTAATGGGTTCCACACTGCATGTGTGATACTGCAACTACCCAGGAGATAGCTGAGTTCCTGTTCGGTATTTGATACCATACAAGGACTGATACCATCTTATATCATCTGATTGTTTGCTAATTTGTTCTGAGACATGGTACCATGTGGTCCAGGTTGGAACTGGCTGTCACCTGAGGTGATTTCTGCCTTATGATTCTCTTGTCTCCATCTCTTAAGTGCTGGGATTCAGATGTGTGCCACCTTACGTGGCTTATGCAGTGCTAGGGACTGAACTCAAGACTTTGTGTTAGCAGAGTACTCTTCACAACTGAACTACATCTCCAGAATGTATTTCACTGATTTTTATGGTGCTGAGGTTCAAAATCAGGGCCTTCTATAGGTCGGGCCTTATCACTGAGCCACAGGGCTCTGTCCCATGTGAACAGATGCAGAACTGTGATAGAGGAAGTCAGCATTAAACTGATGGCCCATTGTCAAAATCCCATTGATACCACTGGGGCCCTGACTGTGCACATTACCTTAGTAAGTCAGTACAGAATTATAATGGAGTGTGTGCTATTTAAAAGTGAAGAGACAGGCTCAGAGAGATAAGGTAGCTCACGGTCATAAACATTCCGGATGGTGGGACTGAAATAGACTCTTTTGAAATCAGAGTTTATGCTTTTCCACTTTTGCACATCTATAGCTTGACAACCACTACTCTAGAGGGAAATATTTCTCAACCTGAGAAAAATAGGAAGTTTGGGAGAGTGGTCTTGAACAAGGAAAAAAGAAAAGCATGTTGAAAATGGGGGAGAGGTTGGGGTTGCAGCACAGTTACATCCTACCCTGCAACTCTGGGACTGGATTTGTTCTTCACAGAAACCGAGACTTCGAGTGTGGTCTGAACTCTAACTACCTGCAGAGCAACAGCCTTCGGTGGGTAAAAGTGTGGTGTGAGCAGAAGGGTCATGGACTTTGGCAGCTGGTCTCTTCCTGGGGAGACTGAGGACAGAGAGGTGAGACAGGCAGCTGGTTGCCTTCCCAGAAGCCATGGCGCTGAGGCCGTACCCTGAGCATTCACAAGCCGGGCCATTATGTGTTATTTTACAAAATGGAGGAAAGTCAGCCTGACTGTAAGAAAGCAGACTGTCTTCAGTGTTCCTGACTTGAAAGCCCTTCTAGAGGAAGGCACTTAGAGTTTCATCAGCTGTTTTCCTCTCCAATGTTATCCATTTCCACTTCAACCTTCACGCCGAGCTGGCTGTCTCTCCCCCTTCTAGCAAGTCATCTGTATGTGCTGTCGCTCTACATGGCATTAAGAGACATCTTTGGCTTTTTTGTTCACCGGGTTGTAGACTTAGAGGGAAAGCATTCATCCAGGAGTAATTCTCTTACAGACGCCATTATTTGGAGACATTGCTTCAGCTACATTCTTTTGGGTATCTTTTTTTTTAATGTATATTCCAAAGGCATTCAAAATGTTAATCTGATTTTTGTACGAAATCTGGACTCTGGGCAAAGAGACATGGCTTTATCACTATGATTTACTATTGATACCTCGGTGAGGAGGTGGCCACAGGCTCTATTATCTTTAAGGACCACCCTTCCCTCCACCTGCTACTTCCTGCATTATTGACAATTAGACAATATTCAAGCTTGGTGTGTCTCCATTCTCTCTTTAGATTGCTTTATTTCCTTACATGATACTTTTAAAAATTGCTTTCTACTTTAAAAAGCCTTTGTTGAGCGCATATCACACGCTAGGTACACCTATGCATGCTTGGAATATACCAGCAAGCAAAGCACACAGAAACCCCCTTCCCCGTTGGGCTTCCAGTGCTCCAGTTTCTGGGCTTAAGCCCACCTCTTAGTACACTGCTCCTCAGACTCTCCGACACTGAGACCCTTTAATACAGTTTCTCGTGCTGTGCTGACTCCACCGTAAAATTATTTTTGTTGCTACTTCCTAGCTGTAATTCCGCCGCTGTTGTGAATCATAATGTAAATATATTTTCCTATTGTCTTAGGCAATCCCTATGAAAAGGTCATTTGACCCCCAAGGGGTTGTGAGCCACAGGTTGAGAACCACTGTCCTAGGGCTTCATCAGGGAAGTGCCTCTCATTCCTCAAGGTTTCCTAGTACTGTTTCAAATATATTCAAAGCCACTTACTCTGATTTCCATAACCCGGCTGGCTCAGCATCTCTGCATGCCATGATCTTTCTTCCTTGTTTGGTAACCTGGGATTCTGTTTTCTTAGCTTTTTTATTCATTAACCGCTCACATAACCAAGTGTTTTCCATCTGAGACATGGAACCCGTTACGGCATCTTCCCCCTCTTCCGGTCCTTGGGTCTCTCTTTTTCAGACTACAGAAATAGCTTTTTCCTCACCTGCCCACCGGACAGCAATTATTTTAGTCTCCGGATCTACATTCTCGGCTGCTGGCAAAATATGCTTTGTGTCAGGAGATTAAGACCGTCCCCAGTTTTGATGATTCATGAGGAAGGCTCCCAGGCCGTGGCATATGTTAGGACTCAAGGCTGTGATTTATTGTGGTAAACAGATGAGAACTAAGTCAACAAACAGAAGAGCTGTATGAGGCAATCGGGCAGACCGTGGAGACTTGTTCTGCAGCAAAGGCACACAGGTCACACTTAATCGAAGGAGTCGGGATGGCGCATGCGTGATGCTGCCTTCAGGATGGCGCATGCGTGATGCTGCCAGGGACGCTCATGTCGTTCGTAGATCCAGAGTATCTACTGAGACTGCCTAGGTAGGTAGCCCCTGTTTGACACATTACCAAATTCCAGGTTCCAGAAGGAAAACAAGGTTCAGGCTAAGTCATAGTGGTTCTTTGTGGACATCTCTATTAGCCAGATTTGATGGCATTGTAGTGTTTATATGCACAGTGAGCCTTCTTGGTTGTGAAGTAGTGGGAGGTCCTTTTTAAATCTCAGTTCTTGATTGCCAGCCAGAGGCTAATTTTGCAAACAGGCCTTTCTGAGGTAGTGATTCCTGTCAGATCAACTCTTATCTCCACGCTCATCCTAAAACTCAGCTCTGATATCCTTCTTTTCATCCCAATCTGATTGGATACCCATAGTGTTAAGGTACAGTGTTAGAACTAGGGATGTGGGGATGTGCAAGAAGGATAAAATCAATCAATCTCTCTCTCTCTCTCTCTCTCTCTCTCTCTCTCTCTCTCTCTCTCT
>NW_021620703.1:500820-540952 GCF_004785775.1 Grammomys surdaster | reverse complement strand
CTCTCTCTCTCTCTCTCTCTCTCTCTCTCTCTCTCTCTCTCTCTCTCCCCCCTATAGAAGACAGAGGATGAGGATATGGACAGAGATATAACAAACATCAGGTGCTAGTCGAGACTGAGATAGTAAGACAGTAGGCTGGGGATGGCATTATTGAGATCACCAGGCCAGGCCCATCTGAAGAAACAAGATTTTGTCAAAGGCTCAAAGCGACATCCAGAAGCACAAACCGCAGAGATGTCTGTGTGTGTCCTCGTATGCCGAGGCCATAGGACAACCTTAGCTTCTATTCTCCAGTGACATTCACCTCATGTCACACATATTTTTATTTTTGGTTTTTTCGAGACAGAGTTTCTCTGTGTGTAGCCCTGGCTGTCCTGGAACTCACTCTGTAGACCAGGCTAGCCTCGAATTCTCGAACTCAGAGATCTGCCTGCCTCTGCCTCCCAAGTGCTGGGATTAAAGGCATGCGCCACCACAGCCCAGCCTCACACATATTTTTAAGTGTTATTTTTAAAATAACATTTGTATGACAATTTAAAAAAATACTAATAATCAAAGTCGCATAGTTGTACAAAAAACTTTCGAGTATCCATCTGTCCTAACAGAGGGCAAGTTCTAAGGGTTGTAAACCTTTTATGTGTGACTAGATTTACAGTTTACAGGTAAAAGTCATCCAACCTTGACTGGGCAGATTTCTGTGGCAGGTACTGGAGGAGATATGAAGAAGAAAAAAGTATCTTCAACTATATTATTGAATTTGAATCTCATAACGCCTGTCTGAAGTGGTGAGGAAGTTTACTGATCTTACATTATTCCAATAAGGGGTGCTCAAGGGGCTTTCTCTCTAAGGTAGCCATACTTCTGGTACCCAGGTACCCAGTAAAACTATAATGCTTACTTTACATTCAAGGCTGTCTGTAGTCTGGCCTTAACGTCTCCCTTCCATCTGCCTCTCCTTAGCCTTCATGTGAGTGAATCTTTTTCCTATCTTTGAAGGGGGCCAAATTAAAATTTTTTTCCCAGTTGCTAGGATTACAGGTATATGCCTCCGTGTCTCTAATAATTTTATTGATGCTACCATTTGTGTTTCTCTTATTTGTTTAAGGCTTATTGGTATCTAATAATGAAATGTTGATGAATTGCTTTGCAAGCAGCCTGAGACACAAAGGAAAGTGGGTGACATTTCCTACCATCAAGGGTCGTCCAGCCCAATAGCTCTCAGGCTTGATCTCCTCCCCTTCCCCGTCTTGTCTCATCAGAATTCTGTTCCTTTCTTAGCAAAAATGTCACCTCTACGAAATCATGTCTACTTACCCTGGCCATCTTAGCGTTTTGATGTGGTAGTTATATATTGTTTATCGTTTGTAATCATGATTATTTTCAGCTTCCTTGAGTCCCCCACTGTGAGGATGCTTATGAAGAGGCACCGTGAGTTGAGTGTGTATCAGGAAGTATGGGGTGGACGGTTTGATGTGATTTGAACACTGAGTTAGTTTTAGCAGCCACTTCAAAGTTGGCCGAACATAATGTTCATGATCCACCTTGACCACGCCTTCCAGTACTGCCTCAGCCCATCATCTTTACAGAAGGCCTGGGTGGACATGATTAGGCCACGTGGCTTCCTCCTCCATCCCCACGGCTATCTGGATGGAAGGTTCGAATCACCCAAGGCTGATGGACTCACTGGCTGGCCCACGGTGTATCAGATCATCTTCTTCCACACGTGTGTATTGAGACAAGGATGTTTCCAGTTGTGTGGATGCTTTGGCCCTGTTATTTAATGTGTGATTGAGTTGGTGACCATTTTGATCATACTGACCTGTGCTCACGGAGAGGAAGCTGCCCCAAGGGAAGCAGATATAGGTGAGATAGACCATGAAAGTTCTGGGTGAGCTGATCCTAATTGCTTCTAGTCCCTGTAAGCCTGGGCTTTAGCTTCTGTCCCTGTGAGAGTCTCATGATGTTAAGTAAATCCTTCACTACAGCTGTATGGAGCCCTCTCTTTCCATCTACATTGCTGTCACCAGCACAGCACTGGGCCCAATCTTCTCAGAACACACACGCTTCAGTCTTGTGCTATAGTCTTAAGCTCCTGCTCGGAGCCACCTTCTTGGAATGGTTGTTTCCCTTTGCATGTGTGGTCCTGAATTATCCTGTTGATCTCTCACCTGATGGCCCCTCCGCACTTGCCAGCAGAAGCTCCTTCTCTAGTCCATTGTGCCCCAGTCTCACAGGGCATTGAACTGGGATCAGAAGACCTGGAAGAGAGAACTGGGGGACAGGGGGCACAAAGGACAGGCGGCTTATCTATAGTCTGATCAAACCACCAATTTTAATTTTTTCACACAGGGGTTATATACACCTGGAGGTAGGATGTGGAGAAGGGGATAACGCAGGAGCATAGGTGTTCTCAGGGGGAGTATAGATATCTTCCAGAACAGGGTATCAGCTGAGTGAAGAAGCAGGGAACAGATCACTATGACTCTCTCTGTGATTCACTTGTTTCTTATCTAAGCTGGTACTTTCCACCAAGGCTACTTATCCACAAGGTCTATGACTATCCAGGCTGGTAGTTTTCCACTAAGGCTGCTAATTTACAAGATCTAGTTATCTGTTCTAGGGTCAGTGTTTTTCCACAGAGACCAAGACTTTGTGTTAGCAGGAATGTATGACTGACGCAGGCCTATTGCTGATTTTAGGCCTTCAGTGAAAGCAAGGCTGCTCCCGACACCACTGAACACAGGTTTTATTCTGGCTTTTACCCCTCTTCACACTCCCATTGTTCCAATCAGTCTCTCTGGCATCGACTGTCATCTCTATGCAGATGATGTTTAACAGAACACACATACTTCACACATCCTTCCTCGATCCTCCCCGCCTGCTCCTCCTTCTCCATCCTCCTGCTCGCTCACAGCCCTGATTTCTGCCTTCTATGGTTTTGCTTATTGTCATCTGAAACTTAACAGATCAAGAAAAATTCCTAATAGTCCCCTCTAAGAGGCTATGCATAGATCTTGTATGCATTTTAAAGAATTTCCTTTCAATGAGTCTGACTCCTTGTACCTTTTTATTTTCTGAAAACAGTATGTGTTTTCCTTTAGTGATCTGTTTTTGAGCTTTCTGACGTTGCTAGGTACCTTTAGTGTCAGGCTGGAGTTTGATGACACTTTATGATTAACAATGATCATTATGACTATGAGAGTAATGGGAAATGCAGACCCTCCTTCAATCCCACACGAGAAGATCAAATGGATGTAGATTTGGGTGGAAGATGGAGGCCATTTTCTTCTTCTCTGTGATCCATTCCAGATGTCTAGGATACAAGAAAAACGTGCATGCCAGAGTCCCAGGAGTGAACTGATCTCGTTGGCCTACTATGGTGTCTTTCAGACAGGTTTCCATGGGTGAGAGCACCACGTGATATTGGTATTAAGTAACTTACCTCACAATGTCTCACACAGGCCTGGTTGTTCTCGAGCTCGCTGCTTCTCTTACATTATACTTGCCTTGAAATTCAACTCTTGAACTGATTTGATAGCGCTCACAGTAGGCCAGAGGAGTCTAAGAAGATCTACGGAAAGTAGGGTTGGCTCTAAGGTGGAAGTGGAATTCCAGTAGCAGGGAGATGGCCTATTTGACTGAGTCGAAAACTTCCGGATTCCACTTCACCTCACGAAGAGAGTGACCACTGTTTTCAGCTAGGATGCAGCAGCATCGGTCAGTGGATATTTGAGAAAATGTGATATGCAGATAACCAGGCATTTAGCCAAGATTAAAAGATCTTCAGCATTCGGCCCCTGGCCTCACAAAGAAATCTTTAATGTTGCTTAGTATTCTGTACATATCCTAGTCCTGGCACAGGAGAGTGGCTGCTTTATGTAACCCCATTTCTTCAAGTCTGGTCCTGAGTATGTTCAATTAGGAAACCCCAAATGCTTTTCTTAGCTCTAGTGGAAGGCATCCTGTTAGTAATGAGTTTGTAACGTAGTGAGAGTCAGGTTTTCTAAAATCAGTTTTCTGAATGTCTGTGCTGATGAGACCCTCTCTAAGCTGCTTTGGTAATTCATCTTCATAACTGTGAAGGATTCTGAGCTATCTTCTGTATCATCAAAGAGATAAACTCATTTTCAGTATGTGCTGGGGAGATTTTATACGGAGTGTGAAACACCAGAGGACCACATGAGTCTCAGAGTAGCAATAATAGCAAATGTCACATTGCAGTTGTGTTTACTCACAACAGGAAATTAGTATATTTTGAATTCTGTTCATTGGACTCACTTGGGAAATTGTGTTGTGTTTTCTTAATAGACCAATTTTGTTAGGAAAAAAAAAACCCCTGGAATTCATTATAACATTTAAATGTTTTCCTCTCATTTGGATTCTTTAGGAAGCAGTTATCAGCGTGACTGCTGTTCTGAGCCCAGTGCTCAGTGCCCACTCTATGCCCAGGTCCAAGTGGTGCAGCAGAGAAGCTGAGTCTGCAGGCAGGACAGCTGGATATATCACTGCTTCATGTGTGACCTTGCAGTAATGGCTTCCTGAGACCTGAACAAGTTTATAACGAGGATTCACACGTACATCCATTTTACCCTGACTACATAAGTCTGTAAAGCTGGCCCAAAGTGGACGGCAGTGTTGACGCCACCCGTGCCCCTTCCCTGTTAAACTGGTTGGTTTTAAATTCAGTGTGACTTTATACTTTTAGATTTGGATTCCACTCAGTGCTATTTCCTAAATGTGTTCACAAACACCAGAGTCTATTAACTGCAGTGCACACCTTCTGTGTTTTAATGCATGGGGTTTGCTTTGACATATGCATTTGAAATGTTGTTTACATATAGTTCAGTGGTTGGTTGGTTTAATTTGCTTACTTTTTTCCTTAAAGTTCATCTCAATGAGCTGCTTGGGCAACATTGTAGTGATGAGGTGGGTACTGCCAGATCCAATGTCCCCCTGACCCCCAAAGGCAGTGCTGGTGACATTGTCCTAAATAGAAGGTCTCTGGCCAGGCAAACAGCAGGATGGTTACCAGGAAAACAAGTGTAAAGGGTTCCTTTCACTGGAAAAGTAGATCTACTAAGACAGTTCTGTTCCCCAGGAACCTCCCTTAATCAACCTTCCTCCAAAGGTCAACTTCCTCTGCCAAGGGCACCTAGTTCTGGATCAATCCAGACAGCCTGTATCAGCTCAGATCTCCACCCTACTGAGTGTCAAATAAAATCTGCTATCTTTTCTGCCATTTTGCTCTTCTCCACTCTACCCCACCCCCACACCACAAGATGGCCCTGGCGGTTTAATCCTGGATGAATCTTTCTTTCTACCCAGGGAGCAGTTGGCTCTCAGTGTTATCACTTCTAGCTGCCATATGGGTAGAGTGAGAAGCTGGAGCTACAAGCTCAGCTCTGCTGGGAGGTCACTTCCCTCACATATTAAAGAATCTACAGAGAAACCAAGTCTTGCTTTATGATACTTGAAGATATTTTCACTCCATCAAACTTAAGCCCCTTTGTTATTTATTTATTTATTTATTTATTTATTTATTTATTTATTTATTTATTTAGAGTTTACTCTGAAAGTGATGAATATGGGGGCTGGAGAGAGGGTTCAGCCATCAGGATGCTCATACTACTCTTGCAGAGGACCTGAGTTCAGTTCCCAGCACCCACATTGGGTGACTTTATTTTGTAACTCCAATTCGGGGGATCCAATACCCTCTTCTGGCTTCTGCAGGCATTGCAGAAGCACACACTTTCATAACCATGCACATGATTTAAAAATAAAAATAAAGTCTGTTTAAAAAGTGATGCATGTTTTGTACAGAGCATTTAGAGATTACAAGACAAAGAACAAATGAGGAAGGGAGTTAGAAGGGAGAAAAGGAAGGAAGGAAGGAAGGAAGGAAGGAAGGAAGGAAGAAGAAAAACAAAAAGGGAAGGAGGCAATAAAGAAAATTAAAGGCTAGGGATGCTGTTCAGCTGGAAGAGGGTGTTGTGCTTTCCTTGTGTGCACAAAGCCATGGGTTCAATTCCCAGCACTCCATGAGCCCAGCCCTAGTGGTCCAGCACTAGGAAGGTGAAGGCAGGAAGATCCAAAGTCTAGGTCATCTTTGGCTCCTTAGTAATTTTAAGGTCAGCCTGGGCTGCATGAGAACCTAGCTCTGACTCCAGTAAAGAAAAGTCAGACCCTGTTCTACCATTCTGGACTAAGGTGAATGTGTTTTTGTTCCTATATCATCCCAGGCTCTTTGTGTTTCGTGAGCTAACATGACTTTTAATGGTTGCCAGGTTTCTCATCACAGAGATACATTGTAACGTGCTGCATCAAATTCCATTCCTTCTGCTGACCTTTTCTTTTTTCCTTTCTTTTTCTTGTCTGTTAATATCATGGGAATGTCTTTGTATCTAAATCTTTTTCTCAGTGTCTTATGTAGGAAGAGCCTTTAGAAAAGAGTTTTCAGGAAATGTGCTGACTTTTTAAACAGCCATAGAAGCCACTGTGCGGTGGCATTTTCAAAGGAGCAGAATATGTTATGCTCCCACGGCAGACATGAGAGCCATTTTTCTACAAGGGCTCTAGCACTATATCATTTGTTCTGCTCTCTTTAACCAATGCATGCTTCTCATTTTCTTTAGCAAGAACACTGTGAGCTAAACTTCTACTCACAGAGTGACAGAAGGAGAGTGTCCTGGACCTGTGACTTCTCGGAGGATCTATGAGAAGCAGACGAAGCAAGGAAGGCACTTGTAAAATCGGCGTTTCAAAAAGGAGAAGAGTATATATGCCTCAGTCAGTGTTCTATTGCTATGGAAAGACACCATGAGCACAGCAACTCTTATAAAAGAATGTTTAATTGTGGGGCTTACAGTTTCAGAGGTTTAGTCCAGGATCATCAGGGTAGGGAGCACGGTACCACACAGGCAGACATGATGCTGGAGGAGGAGCTGAGAGTTCTGCACCCACACCCCCAGGCAGCAGAAAAAGAGAGCCCTTGGGCCTGACTTGGACTCTTGAAGCCACAAAGGCCACCCCCAGTGACACACTTTCTCCAACAAGGCCATGCCACTTAGTGCTTTTAAATAGAGCCATTTTTCTTGTGACTAAGCATTCAAATCTATGAGCCTACATGGAGCCTGGAGGTGGGAGGCAGGGATTGGGGGGCAATCTTACCACAATGTACATATTCTGAGGAATTAGGAATCTTTGCCTTCTCATTGTTTCAAGAGCCTAAGAGGGAATGGCATTAAATAGTCATAAAATACTGGCCATTTCTTTGTACCATATAAGATTTTTACTGGTTTCGGTGTATTGTGTGATGATAATGATAGCATTTATAGAGGGAAAGACCATGTTAATACTTAATGACTTTTGGTAAGGATTTTGGTTACTCAACCCGTGAAAATGGGCAAGTCCGTTAAAACTCTTTTTGACCACTTTTGCCTTCCGTTGGTGAGTGACAACCAGCTGTTTTGTATCTTGAGAGAGATCAGTCTCAACCAGTATCCACTGCAGCAGAGGAGGTTTAGGGGTTCAGAAATTCAGGCAAGCCACACTCTTTGAATGAGGGATTTTTGAGATGGGAAAGGCCGTGGAGCTAGGACATAATTTTAGACATGGGTGGTGGAGGTCTATTTGGGAAGGTCTTTTGATATTCAGAGGGAAGACAATGGTTTTATTAGGACAGAGTATTCAGACTGTAAGGAGATAAGACATGGGCCTAATAAACACATCTAGGGGATCCATTGGCACTTGGTTTCAGAGACAAGGCAGAGCCTGTTATTAGAACTCTAGTCTAGAGTCAGTAGTCAGACCAATAGCAGGGCTGACCTGATATCTAGTTCTATACTGAGCTAAAGTTCTTTCCTCATGAGGATGCTACTGGGCCAATGCCCAAGATAAGAATGAATACCCAGGAGGGCTTAAGTGGCATAGGGTGGGGTTTTGGGATAAGACAGAGCATGAGACTGTCACCCAAAGGTGACTATGAATGTTTTATAAGGTGATCTAGAAGGGACAGCCCTGGACTCAGTGTCATTTAACACTTGCATTAAGTTGATAGATTAGAGAACAAATCTTTAATTACTCAAGTGACATTTTCACGTTGAATAAAAATACTGGATACATGATTAAAACTCCGAGTAGCTCAGCAGGGACAAAGCTCAGTAGAGCTTTAAATAGAAAAAAGAAAACACACGGCCCATCACTTTCAAATCACAGACCGGAGGCCTCAAGACTTTTTTTTTTTTTAACCTTTTCTGGAAAACTTAGGAGGTATTGATTGAATTCCTAAATGCTGACATTAATAACTGTAGTCCTGCCAATTTGAAGGCCTCCCAAAGTCGCTAGATTTTTATGGAGTCCAGTTACATTCAGGAAAATAATAAAATATTTATCAGGCTTATCTTGGTGCTACATGGCAGATACTTTATAGTATAGCATACTCTGGCCTCCACACTCATACACCAAACACACAAACATATACACATATATACATACATATACACATGCACACGTATACACACATGCATACATGTACACATACATATAACACTATATGTATACACATATACAGATATACATACATACACACATACACATATACATGTACATACACATATAGCCACAGATACACACATACTACAGTCACAGGCATTCACATATATATACACACACACAATACACATACACACAGATAGACATGTGCACACATATGTGTGCATGGACACACATACATATTTGACTAAAAACTAAGTAAAGTGTGTACCTTGAGATTCGGTAAAGGAAATTTATCTATTACTGTAGGTCTTGAGGCATGAGTAGTTTCCCTTTTGCTGGCATTTTATTAGGAACTTTCTTACAAAATTGAGTGCTGAGGACAGGGGGTCAATTGAGTACCAGAGGAAGTTAATGAACACAGAGTAACGCAGCCAGATTTAAGCCATTTCTCTCTTCACAGATGAAAATAGCAGCATGGGAGAAAATTCAGTTAGATGGATTTTCATGTGTAGCATTAATAATATTCACTCAATTTCATTTACAATTGGCTATAATATCTGAAGCCCCCTTGCTCCCTTTTTAGATTAAAACAAGACAGAGCAGTAGATGACAGGAACACCTATGGTCTGAGCTGAGGGCTCCAGGGAAGTGCTGACATTAGAGAAAATGTTAAAACGTTGATATATCTGACCTTAAAAAGAACTTGACAGTACGTTGTTTCTCTTAAGGATTATGTAACACAGAGACTGTTCTTCACATCACAGCCCAGCCCAGTCTGGACTGTTTCTGTGCCTATCCTTGGAGCTCTGGGTATCTGACCTCTTGGCACAGGAATCCTGTCCTTTCTCATCTTTCTCCCACCAGGAGTGGTGAGTGAGCGTTCCCTCTGCCTCAATGAGTCCTTTATGTGCTCAAATACCACCGTTCTGAGGGCTCCGCTTTCCCTCCACAATATGAAACAAAGCTCCTTTCTCTACCTTCATCGATATCACGTTTAACCATGAAGTATTTGCTGAACATTGGGCTAGTAAGTAAATGTGTGGCCATTTCACCAGATACTATTATTCTATCTGTCTTGTCTATCTATCTATCTATCTATCTATCTATCTATCTATCTATCTATCTATCTATCTATCATCTGTCTATCAATCTATCATCTATCTATCATCTATCTATCTATCTATCTATCTATCTATCTATCATCTATCTATCTATCTATCATCTGTCTATCAATCTATCATCTATCTATCTATCATCTATCTACCTATCTATCTATCTATCTATCTATCTATATTTGGTTTTTGAAGACAGAGTTTCACTGTGTAGTCCTGGCTATCCTAGAACTCACTCTGGAGACCAGGGTTGTCGATCTCAAACCCACAGTGATCTACCTGCCTCTGCCTCCCTGGTGCTAGGATTAAAGTTTGTGCCACCACTGCCTCATCTATTATCATCTTTTTAGAAACTAGCATTTTCGTTTTTCTAAGGTCAGTTTGCACGAGCAGCGCGGCATCCTCTCAAATGGAAAAGGTGAGTCTTCTTTCTTCTGCGCTACGACATGTGCACGCATCATGCAATGACAGAGATTCACTAGAGAACACGCTAACGGGAGACTTTCCTTAGGACCTTTTTATCTGTAGTTCTTTATGATGTGGGAGTTCATCGTGTCTCAACCTTTAACATGAGAATTCTTGAGTATCACCTAGCTTATATGCAACATCCCATAATGTAGATATAACCTTGTTAAAACATTGAGAGACTTCCTTTGGTATCTGAGTGAAACTAGTAAGAAAATCTATGACTGGGCAGATAAAATATTCTGTTGCTAGGTCAAATGGCAGGGCAAGCTACTCACTGTATAGGAATCTGTAGACAAAAGTGTCTACTTTTGTGTCCCATGCCCCACAGTGTGTACTTCCTGACTCAGTTTACACATATTGAGCCAACCTTAACTTCTGGTCTGCAGAGGATGTGAGCACAATAGGTGGCCAATTGCCAAAGTACTGACATACAGATCTTAACTCCTCCCAGACTTAGACTCCCTCCCAAGTCCTATCCCAGCTGGGTCTCAGCTGGCTCCTTTGTAGAAGCTGATGGTTTTGCAGAGGCCATGGCACCTTGTCTTCTGCCCCCTGATCTCATGTTCACCAGAAGGGAACAAAGCAATCTTCCAGTTCGTGCTTTCCATGCCCAAGAGAACTCCTCCCTTATACCAAGCCAGTTAGTCCTTGCTTATACCAGTTTATTCATTTGCAAATAGCATTTGCTTCAATACCTGCATATCCAAATGTCTGCTCTTGAGTGTCCCTACAGAGGCAGCGTAGGCATGAGAGCCACAGTTCCAGTGTTACTACCTTTCTTGGCACTCGAGCTTTGGAATTGTAAGGATTCCTTAGAATGCTCTTAATTCTACTGGACACCCTTTGGATTTTCTAGCCACAGAAAGGAAGGAGTGGCGGGCAGACAGGGATCTATTCATTTGGGAAAATCAGGACAGTTTACTCTTATGTTTCTCTCAATTATAAATGCTTACTTTAGGGTCATTTAAACCGATTCAACCTTTTGTGTATATATTGTATATATTTAAAAGATGTGAGAAAACTACTCTTCTGGGCTCTGTGATCTGCAGTGTGTGAGTATTAGAAACAACGGAAAGCACGTAGATTCGAGGAAGATGAATGATTCTCTAGGTGAGGCTCACCCTGACACTCTAGAAGGGGAGGAGGCACACTTATGTCCCAGGCTGCTGTGCATCCCACAGCTTTGCTTTTCAGTATCCCAGGGTCACAGTCCTGGGTCTCAAATCCTTAAAAAAAAATCAGCTCTTACTGTAGCTTTTGCTTCATTCAGGTGGCCAAATATAAAGAGTATGTGTGCACACATACACACACATGCATACATAAACAAACACACACACAAATGCACATACACACATTTCTTTCACAATTATCAAATAAGTATCATTATTTACTTAAAAAAAACTTTTTATTGGTTCTTTGTGAATTTCACACCATGTACCCCAATCCCACTCATCTCCCCCTCCCCTCGTACCCCCCCTCCATCTTTGCAACCTCCCCTCCAGAAGAAAAAAAAAATCTCACTGTTAAAGCTGTAGTGTGACACAGTGTGTCCCACAGTCTACCCTTTTGTCCACACTTCTTTGCTTGCAAATGTTCCCTGCAGTGAGCCATTGGTCTGGTACGAGGCCTCTGGCTTCTGCTACTCAATACTGTTCAGTACTGGAACGTCACTGTGATTCCTCTAGGATATCCTGTTATTGCACTGTGTCATGGAGATCCTATAGTTTTGGATCTGAAGAACCTGCCCTTTCATGAACTTCAGTAAGTTTATCGATGGGGTCCAGTTCATAGCACTAGATCTGGTCCTGAGAGGTATCTGAGCAAGTCAGCCCACGGGCTCTCCTCCTCTCATCCCCTCGGGCAACTCACCAGCCACACTCTCAATCAGGGCCAGCTATACCCTGCTGCCCAGGAGAGGCCGAGAGGCAGGGCTGGCTCTCCTGTGCTCACACCCTCCTGGATGGCTCACCAGCAACTCTCACATCCAGGGCCCTCTCTACAGTCCTGCAGAGAGGCAGGGCCAGGTCTCCCTCTATGATGACCTCAGTGACACCTCTCCTGCCTGCCGTAGGTGGCAAAGGATGAATCAGGGGACATCTTTCCCTCCCCCATATCACCATGAGTCAGTCAAGTGGCAGGGTCAGCTCTACACACCCATGCCCTCAGGGATGGATCTCCTGTGCACCCATACCCTCAGGGTCAGCACTACTGTGTTGCCCAAGAGAGGTGCAGGGCCTGCTCTCTGGAGTGCTGCAGCTGACTAGGGGTTGGGAACATCTTTCCTGCTCTCACACGACCAGCTCTCCCATAATGCCCAGGTAAGGGGTGGGGCCAATTCTACACAGCCTTCAGACATCAACATGTCCCTGGGTGCCAGGCTAGACTAGTCCTTTGATGGTAACAGACCTCTGCTGCTGCAGGGCCACGAACCCAGATGTGGTACCTGGTGGCAGCACAGTCCAGGACCCTGTCATGGTGCCAGGAGGTATCACTGGCTACTTATAGCAGGCTGTTTCTCACTACCCTCAAGTCTGCAGTTCTGCCTTTCCTCACTGTGCTTACGTCCTTCTGTTTCTCTTTCTCTTCCAATTCTCCACCACTTTCTTGCTTTCCTTAGTGGTGACCAGATCTGTGAGTATCTGGGGTCATCTCAGGAGTGGTCTCAGAAGTGCTATACCCTGCTTGTGCATTATAGCATGGGGCAGGGGTCATCTAGGGGATGGTTGGCAGGCCTGCTCAGCACTGGTCTGGTGGTCCTCTCAGGGGAGGCCTTATCTGGGCTCCAGAGTGCCAGTTTGGTGGTCTCAGTGTCCCCATATGATGGTTGTCTGTCTCAGGCTTGTTCCCGCCCCAGGCAGGTTCTTCTAGTCTCCTGCTTGCCCACTACCCTGGGAGCTCAGACCAGCCTTTAAGATGCCAGGCTGTCGGTGGTTGTCTCAGGCTTACTTTTTTCAGAAAATGACTACTAATCATTCAGGTGTTCACCGGCCAGAACACTGAACGCGGACATAGCCTCTCTCTTCTCTGCCACCTACTGACGTACATGTGACACAGCATCCACACCTGCAAGGCCTCCAGAGGCCGGATTGTTTACTTTTTAATTTCTGTGCTTGGTTACAGCGACCCTGTCCATTCCCTTCATTTGTTTCAACCCACACTGTACACACCGGAGTGCATTTGCCATGAATAGTTTGCTTCCCAAACATGATGCTTTCATGTAGTATACTTCCTTTTACATTTTATTTTTCTTTATATCTGTCAACATTTATGTGTTAGTTGTTGAGCAATGCATGTTAGATTACTTGAATTGTTAAACGTGTGGCAGAGGGGCTGGAGAGGTGGCTCAGAAGAGCACTGGCTGTTCTTCCAGAGGATGGGGCTTTAGGTCCATTCACCCATGTGGCAGCTCACCATTTTCTCTAGTTCCAGGGGGTCCATTGCTCTCTTGCTTCTGCAGGTGCTGCACACACACATAGTGTATAGACTAAACACCATACACATAAAATAGAGAAAAAATTAATTTAAAATTATTTTTAGGTGAACACAGTAGTGCTGACCCTGAGGGTAGGGGTGCACAGGAGATCCATCCCTGAGGGCATGGGTGTGTAGAGCTGACCCTGCCACTTGACTGATTCATGGTGATATGGGAGAGGGAAAATAAAAAATTATCTTGCAGCAGAATAGCTCTATATGAGGGTAGATGCTTTTGTTAACTATGATACCCACCACTTCTAAGAGTGTCTGCTAGGTGGAAGACGGTAAATATTTATCTAACAAATAAACAATAAATTATGATTTCACCCATTTGGTTAGTATTATCTGATAAAGTATTGATGTTTTATTGGTGCTTTCCCATGTGACTTTCAATGTTTTGTTTTTTAGCTTTTAGTTTACCTTAAATCTCCTAACCAAAGGTCCCTGTATTTTGTAGTTATATTACTCACAACAAAACCAGACTAAATAATGCATTCATTTACTTACTATATTCTCTTGCCATGTTTTTCCCTCTCTTTAAGTCAAAGCCGTCTGTGATGGTTTGTATATGCTCATCCCAGGGAGTGGCACTATTAGGAGGTGTGGCCCTGTTGGAGTAGGTGTGTCACTGTGGGTGTGGGCTTTAAGTCCCTCATCCTAGCTGCCTGGAAGTCAGTATTCTGCTAGCAGCCTTCAGATGAAGATATAGAACTCTCAGCTCTGCCTGTAGCATGCCTGCCTGGATGCTGCCCTGCTCCCACTGTGACGATAATGGACTGAATCTCTGAACCTGTAAGCCAGCCCTAATTAAATGTCCTTTATAAGACTTGCCTTGGTCATGGTGTCTGTTCAAAGCAGTAAAACCCTAACTAAGACACCGTCTCCAAGGAAGATTTATCATCACCAAGATTGCTCACTAAATACAACATTCCAAAGGAAAAGATTCAAAAAGTATTGTGAGTAACTGGAAATATTTTGGGAAATAATCACTTTCTAAACCATAAAGCCGTGTCTTGTACATTTGTTAAAGTCAACAAGCATTCTGAGGAGTTGACATCTGTCAGGTTATGTGCACATATAAACATATATGCACACTGCATTTTCCATAAGGGACTTGTCTACCTCTGGAAGTTCATCCATGCCTGGACTGTGGGTTCTTACGTTCAAGGAAATACACCTTTCAAGGAGCTCTTATCAAATGCTAAATGTTTGAATCCAACAATTAGACTCACCCTCCACCATGAGAAAATGCCTTACACTAAAACAAAAGTCGAGGCTGGGCATGGCGGTGCACATCATTAATTCTGAACACTTGAGAGGCAGAGGCAGGTGGAACTCGGTGAGTTCAGAGTCAGTCTGTTCTACACAGTGAGTTCCAGACAGGTCTCAGACAGAATAAAAGGAAAATGTTTAGTGACACAATAGTAGCAAATGTGTCATATTGCTTCATGTTCGTGTTTGAAATGTCTTAGTGTCTAAATATTTAACTAGTAGAAAATGCGAGTTCGGTCGTCCGCCCTGTAGCACTGTGATCAGGTTTGATTACATTTGAGGGGCTCATGGTGAGGGTTGCTTTCCTGGTAGAGAGCTGGATCAATTCAGAGGGATCTGGGGGGAGACTAGGAAAGAGCAGCAGGCAGAGACAAGCTCCTCCGTGTCTGGCTCTCAGTCTGTTTAGAACTAATATCCTTGGCCTCCGGGTAACACAGTATTTTCGTAGCCTGCCTCAACCATCGCTAGAATGTCGATATAAATTAGATTCCAGCAAGGCACAGATCTATACAATCCGCTCGAACCCAACAATAAAGAAACGTCACGAAATCTTTCATGTTCTTTGTTTACTATCATCATGGAATAAAGAAAAATAATTGGTTTTCATTTAGGTTTACAGAAATGCAGTCGAAAGCTGCAATGTTACAAGGAACTGAATTTTAAATTTAACAGTTAACAAAAGGTCTCATGGGTTCTCTGTGATTCATTTCAATACAAGTAATTCTCTAGTGCGCTGTTTGGATATTAGGTGTAAATACCCAGTGTGAAAGGCAGATATACTTTATCTTTTCCATGTTTCTGGTACATTCTGGGGAGGACCTAGCAGATCGGAAGAGTAGGTTCTTGGTCCCTCTATTCTATCAATGCAAGCTATGAACCTACAGCCTGCAAATAATTACCAGTGTGGGTTGGGGTAGGCAGAGAGGAAGGGAGGGTTGGAATGGTCCTCTGCAGAGAGAGAGACAGTTGTGTCAGAGAACACGCCCTGACTGTGGCTCCTCTTCCTGTCTTCCTTCCTCTCTTAGACTGGCAAGCCTTCTGAGCATCTGGGTCACTCAGCACGTCCTTTGGCCATGCTAAGATCACATTTGCCCATCTTATTCTTGTTCTGAATCTGATCTGGTGACTGAATGAAATAATTGTCCATTGCACAGCGTCTTGTAGTGCTCCTTCTGTGTGCCTAGCCTGTGGTAGGCAGTCAGTGGCGAGGAGAATGGATAAAGGCCCGGCCATTGGAGCTTATAGCCTCCAGCTGAATGCGTGAGAGAGCCTTGCAGGAGACACAGTGAGAGAACCATGGATTACTTTTCCTGCTGAGCATACCTGGGCTGATGACATCAGGGAGTGACAGTGGGCATCTTTGCTCTCATTCGTAGAACGGATTCACTTTGGATGGAGGAGCTGTCCAAAAGCCACACAGATATTTTGAAACATTGAGATCAAAGGGAGAGGAAGCTGGAAGCTTCAAAAGGTTGAAACTTGACTGTTTGACTTCCTTCATCATGAAGGACTCTGGGATACTCGGTGGTGTAACAAAGAAGGGGGACCCATGTTTACTGAGCTCTGCGGTGTCTGCCCATCTGTCTGTCTGTTCTCTGGGGGCAGGGGGAGGAAAAGAGAAACTTGCTTTTGTATTAGGATGAGAGGAAGTGAGCATTACTGTTGCTGATCAGGACTCTTACTTCCTGCGCCCCCGACCTGCTACTTCTACAGGTTTTTGTCTGATAATACGAAAGGATTGTTTGGGCCACGGTGATCAGTAGTGTCAAGGAAGGAATTAAGGTTTAGTAAGAAAATCAGGATGGATAAATTCACAGTGCCAGGCAGCATATGCTCTTAACCCAGGTGCACACAGAGCTGAGATCAGACCTCAGAGCAGAAGAAAGGCACAGGAGGAGCATAAGGGGAGGGCACAGTGGGAAGACGCTGCGCTTAATGTCAAACACGACAACCTTTCTGTTTTCCTAGGAAAATCTTACTTGAATTAGTAAACAGAATTTAATGAAAAAAAAACCAACTTCCGGTAATCCTGTCAACTAGAGAATACCAGTGCTAATATTTGGGTATATTTTCATATGTACATGTACTTATGAAACAATAATCTCTGTGCATATTCATTATCTTCATGATTTTTGCATCTTCAAGTCATCAAAATAATTATAAGTCTATCCTACTGGCTACAGGATGTCACATTGTACCTTGACATGAATGGTGCCCACTCCTGTACCATGATACAGAGAGTGCCTGACTCGTGAAGATTGACTTTTATGTATTTGACTTTACAACAATTAAAAAAGGAGGCATTCAGTAGCAACAGCACTTTAGCTGTTGAAATTTGATCTTTTTTTGGGGGCTAGCAATATTCTCTTGATACTCTCTCAGTGATGGGGCCACAGCAGCAGGCAGAGGCCCCGCACAAGTAGGCCTGTGATCACAAGAAAAGCAACAGTTACGGAGTCCTGATATTGCTCTGTGGTGTTCAGTAGCCTTGAGTTCTGGAGTCCACGTTTATCTTGCTATGTTTTGTTGAGTTGCCATACACCCATTAGCCAGGAAACTCTGCTGTCTCGTTGGAGATAGATATGAAGTGTTTAGCATCCTGCCTTTCCCTTGGTACCTGGGCCACTGTGTGAATGTCTTTGCTCAGAAATCTTTCCCATAACCAGAAGCAGAATAGCACATGCTACATTCCCGTGGCTTGAAGTTGCAAGTGCTGAGTCTGGCAGTGCTCACTCTTCATCTCCGAAGTTAACCATCGTAAGCCACCGCTGCTGGCTTCCCTATTCCAGCCTCAGTGCTGAAGGACTTAAACCATGAGTCAGGCAGATATGCATGGCAGAGTCACTAGCTCTTTCTGATTTCTGCTTGGCTTACAGGAGATCTAGGTTACTGATCTGATAGTCCAGATCTTAGAGTGAACACTCCCCTCTGCTGCCCCCCAACATGGGTTCATTCTTCTTTCTTGCAACCAGCAGATCCATATCGACATTGTATCTTTCTAGCACATATTCAGATGACCTGAACCCATTCGTTAGCATGATTGTTTAACCCAGACTGTCCTATGCCCTCTTCTAGTTGTGATGGGTGGCATGCAGGCCTCCAGGCATGTTTGTTGATAATGACAATGACAGAGGCAAGGACACCAAGGCACCTTCACCACGTATTCCTCTGTCAGGCACATTAGCCAGTGGCTTCTAAGTGGCAAGGCTATTAAAAGTCCTATGTGGTGGTTAATTTTATCACTTCCATTTTTACATGTTGCAGAAGAGGTAAGACACTGGCTCACTGTCACTCCAATGAGCTGTGGTGGCTAAGCCAGTTACCAGTCTCAGTTTCCTGTGCTAGAGCTCATCCCCTTACTCACTGCACCACAGCGAATGTCTGCAGAGAACTCATTTTTTAAAGTTCTTGAGCAAAATAAAGCCAGGAATGTTCATAATGTCACCTGAATTTCAGAGCGGTTGTATTATTCACACCTCCTTTAAGACATCTTTAAATTGTTACTTTATGAAGGAGTTGTTTCCATGTGATTTTTAAAGCTTAGAATCTTGGGGCTTAGGCTGCTTAGTTTTTGTCATCTTGGCACAAGTTTGGGTCACCTAGGAAGAGGGCACTAGAGTTAAAAAGATGTCTCCATCAGCTCGGGCTGTAGGAAAGCCTTGGTGGGCATTTATTATTTTTTAAGTTGATGATTGATGTGGGAAGGCCCAGCCTATTGTACCTACTTGTGTGGTGGTAGGTTGTGTAAGGAAGAAAGCTGAGCAAGTGCCTTGAGCAGGCCAGTAAGCTGTGGGCCTCATTGGTACACCCACTCATACAAAAACATAGACACAGGCACCCACACATACACACACAGACACAGATACACACATAGAGACACATACACAGACACAGACACACAGACGCACCAAGACACACATAGACACAGCACACACACACACAAACACACACACACACAAAGACACCCACACATTCACAGATACACAAACACACAGACACAGATACACACATAGAGACACATACACGGGGGATACACACACACACACACACACCATGTGTATCTTAGTAAGAGTTTCCTTGCTGTGAAGAGACACCATGACCAAGGCAACTCTTATAAGGACAACATTTAACTGAGGCTGGCTTACAGGTTCAGAGTCCAGTCCATTATCATCATTGTGGGAAGCATGGCAGCATCCAGGCAGACATGGTTCTAGAGAAGGAGCTGAGAGTTCTACGTCTTGTTCCCAAGGCAGCCAGAAGGAGGCTCTCTTCTGAATTGGGTGGAACTTAATCACAGGACCTCAAAGCCCACTCCTACAGTAATGAACTTCCTCCAACAAGGCCACACCTACTCCAATGAGACTGTACTTCCTAATAGTGCTACTTCCCTTGGGCCAGGGATTCAACCCACCGCAGTGTGATTGGTTAGTCACTCTCTCTGTTAACACTTAGTGTCCCTAACATTCTTCTTCTCAACCATATTCCTTTCAACATTCCTGTGTGTGTGTGTGTGTGTGTGTGTGTGTGTGTGTGTGTGAGAGAGAGAGAGAGAGAGAGAGAGAGAGAGAGAGAGAGAGAGAGAGAGTTTAATAAGGACTGCTTACATGACCGTGGCTAAGAGAATATCCTCAGGATCATGCTCAGCCCTAATTTTAATTTTTTTTTGAGAGACTTCCATAGTGTTTCCCACATTGGATGCTTCGTTTTTAGTTCCCACCAACACTCTCTAGGAGTTATAACTTTTCCACATCCTAGCTATTACTTACCTTTTGTTGTTGTTAATAATACCTATAGTACAATCAATTTAAACATATCTCTGACTAACATCAAATAAATGAGACTCAGACTATGGTTATTTTATTTGGTTTTGGCAGTTACTGGTGGGTAACCCCTAAACTGTTCTTCTCACTGCTGGCCTGGCTACATCCACAGCGGTGTACCCCAGATACTTGCTGTTTCTCCTGGCTATGTGGTCATGGTCCATCTCCCTCTTCCTCTCTCTGAGTTCTTCATCCTCCTCCCCCTGGTCTCTCCTCACTCCTCTCTCTTCTCCACCCTCAACCAGGCAACTCAAAACCTACCAACCTCTAATCCCTCCAGTTAATTGGCTGTCGCCAATTTAATTTAACCAGCATGTAAACACAGTAATTCACTCCTAGGACTAGACCTTGGGTACAGGACTTCCATTACAGTGCATAGCAACAGACTAAACGTCAACAATAGCCATCTTCCAGCGCTTGGGAGACAGAGGCAGGCGGTTCTCTGTGAATTGGAGGCCAACCTGATCTACAGAAAGAGAGACAGCCAGGAGAAACCTGGTCTTGAACAACCAGATACCTAAATAAATAAATAAATAAATAGCCGTTTTGACAGGTATGAGACAATGGTGGTTTTTATGGCTTTGATGTGTAGGTCTCTTTTGGTGGCAACTGTTTTAATGATGTTTCAATGTGTAATGTTCAAGAACTCACTGTGCAGATCAAAACCGATGTCATCCGAGTCACTGTCCGCAGATCAGGGGCACTCCCGTCTCTGTCCCTCTCAGTCTCTTCCAGGCTGATGTTTGCTGGATGCAGTCTGCCTTTCCTTCATCCATGGTGCTCCCATACCAACTGTCTGCAGCTTTCTCCTTGTGTTCTCCTCTTACTGTTTGCCCTGTGACTGAATCTTCATCCTCTCTCCCCCTCAGCCCTAACTAAGTATAGCTTCCATTTGTAGAGATTCTCAAATGCTTTTCTCCCTTTAAATACACCTTTTATTATCATCACACCTCCTGAAACCCAGCACTTCCCATTGTGTTATTTTCAGGAGTGTTTTAAAATGCATCCTTTTTTTCCTTTTTCTTTTCTTTTTTCTTTTTTTTTTTAAATGCATCCTTTATACATGAATGACATTCTATAAATGTGTCTTACAGAGCATAAGTCCGAGACAGCCCCGTCTCTGTTCGGAAGCGCAGCTGTTCACTGTGCACACAGTCAGGTGCAGTGTCTTAGCTGGGTATTTGCAGTCTACTCCTTCCTGTGTTTACACTTCAGAGCCACAGCAGTTTTCTGTTAGTTTCTCCACTGCTACATCTGACTCACAGTGGCTTCTGCAACTGGAGTCTTTGGCTGCCGATATGATACAATGGCTCTGCTGGATAATCCTGGGTTTTAATTGGACACACCTGGAAAGAGGGAACCTCGACGGAAGAATTGTCTCCCTCAGATTGGCCTGTGAACATGTCTGTGGTGGAGCGTTGTCTTGATTGATGCTTGAAGTGGGAGGGCCCAGCTTGCTGTGGGTGGGGCCATCGAAGAGCAGGCGGTCCTGACTAGTATAAACACACAGCTGAGGGAGCAAGGGAGAGCAAGCCCATCTGTATCATTCCTCCATGGCCCAGCTTTAGTTCCCCCCTCCGTGTCCCTGTCTTAGTTTCCCTCCTGCTGTAACGGTAGGCTGAAACGAACCTCTTCCTCCCCTTTTGGTCAGTGTTATGTTATAGCAACAGGTTTTATCACAGCAACAGAGAAACAAACTGGAACAGGTACCCAGCCTTCCATTAAAAAAATACTCTGGCTTTATTGATTCTCTTAAAATAATATTCTCTTTCCTTATTTGCACCCTGTAGCATTTCCTGCTCTTTTCTCTTGTGGGAGCTCTGTGATATTTGTATTTAGAGCTGTCTGTGTCCTTTCCTGTAGTTGGATCTATTCTGGGTACTTCAAAATGTACAGAAGTGCTTTCCTCATGAGGATGCTTCCTTTGCTCCTGTGCAAGCAGAGCATTGCCGCAGCCCTTTGGCAGACGGGTAGCTGAAGGATTGTGTTTTCCCATTTTCTAGTGCCTGCTTGCCTCTGCATAGAATCTCACCGAGAGTTATTGTTCCACTCACAGAGAAAAGGCAGCTACAGGACCCTAAGGGAGTTGGGTATAAACCAGAGGCATCCCACTCACCAGCTGTGTGACTTCGAGACCACACAGAACCTCTGAGTGTCTACCCTTCATCCACACAGCTGAAAACTTGGTGAGAAGCTTGAAAGAGCTATTGTGCGAGAGGCTGTGTCTGAGAGGGAGACCTCAAGCAGAGTTCATTTTACCACCCTGTCACTCTCTCTTTTCTCTCTTGTAGTACAGCATCGGCTCAAGCGCTGCACAGTCTCATCTGGTTTGCCGTTTCCTTCTGTCCATATTACTTCCTCAACTGAATGTCAAGTTCCTTGAGGGATGAAATGAACAAGTTCTATATTAACGGTATCAATTAGGGTGTAAGGTCATACATGTCCAACTGCTGGGTCTGGAGAATGCTTGCGGTCATCTACCACCTTGGGCCCCAACAGTCTTTGCATCTCCCCTTTGCAGTGGAGAAGAAGACATGATATAGCTATTTCTTGCAAAATGCGCAAGCTTCTTCTCTCCAGCAAGTGGCGATGTTAAGCTGTTGATGGCTACCTAATCATTCTCTGCCTAGAAGGAAACTGCCCGGACCAGGGAGTAGACAAATGTCATTTAATCTCTTATGCAAATCTTATTGTTAGTGGAATAGTATGGCCAGTTATAATGGAACTGGGATAGTTCAGAGGCACAGAAATAAAGGTGAATACAATGAAACTTATCTAAAAGCAATTACACACACACACACACACACACACACATTGTATGTGCAAACTAGTTTTTTCTGTTTACATGTCAATGTCTAGTGTGACACTGACTTTAATGTAACCTGCAGTGGGTGTCAGTTTGATTTTACATGTTCTTAATCAGCCATAGAAGCATTTAGTCTGTGATAATATCAATGTTTGTCCCTACAAACCCCTCATGAGTGATCACTTCACTCCGGAACTGGCAAATAGCTGCTTTTAGATTGTACAAGGCATTAATTAAGATTAGCTGATATTTGGAGAAATTTTCCTACCGGTATCTCTGAAGTTACAGGTTGACATACTTGATTAAGCAGCAACTTGTAAGATGGTATTTTTCTCTCATAACTTGAAGTTAACGCAACATAAAAGCAATCAACTTTATTTTTTATAGTCATATGACTGCATCCAGCGCAGACAGTTTTTGGAATTATAAGTATTGAAAAATATACAAGCATCCTAACCACAGATTTTTATACCCTCAGACAGAAAAAAATGTCAGTTCTCTGAAATAGTATTTAATTCATGGAAGGTTATATTTGTGAGGTTCCGCATAGGAATGCAATTTATAATACGTTTATAGTAAGTAATAGCCATCTAGTATTAGAATAATGTCTGGATAGATTATTCCATCACTAAATCACTTTTATTCCTGCTAAATGGAGAATAAATAAAATAATAGATCTAGACGTCTCCTCCGGAAATGGCATTCGCTAGCTCTGCAAAGTCTAGCATGGCTTTCTGGTTTCCATTTGTTTCCTTCTTCACATAAGTGGGACATGTAGTAAGTTTCATATTAAAATTAAATATTGGAAGCAATCTTTTCTGAATACTTAAAGAGAAACGAGCTATGAACACCTCAGCTGTAGCTTCACTATTCGTTCATCTGATGTGGCCACTGATCGTTCACGCCAATTGCTTACTGGTAACGTAGGCACTGACTTTCTGACTAAAGGCCACAGTGTATGATAAGCTACGACACATAGTGTAAATTAGAGTAGAGGAAAAAATGTCACAAGTGACATTTACCACACTAATGCTGACCTTTAAAACTACTTAATTACTGGTCATTGGTGCTGCAGGAGTTATTTTCACAAAGTTCTCTTCTCTCATTATAATATCAGCTTATCTTAGGATGAAACAAACAACCACCAGCCATGAATATCACCCCAGCATAGTTTGTCCTCAGATATCTTTATACCTTTATGTATGGTAGTCAGTTTTCACTACGCATTCCCATGCTTCAGATTCTAATGCGCCCTTACTAGTTTTCAGAGTAATCATTGAACTAATTTTACCTATTACTGGGAGTCACGTTAACCCAAAGCTCAGTGGCCTGCGTGGGAACAAACCTCCATAATGAAGCTTTTCCATGTGCACTGTGAGGACAGCCCAACGGTGTGACTTGGGATCCCAAGAAGCAGTTGGTCTGTCAGCCAGGACCACCAACAAACACTTGCCTGGTCAGTCATTCTCTCTGGTCACTTGAAGCTCTGTCAAGTGGACAGCAAGCTTCAGACTCCAGACTCCAAGACCTTATCTTCTAAGATAGGGGTTCCTCTGCTTTTTAATCCTTTGCAACAGTTTCAGAAATGCTTGAGATTGTGGCGCCTGTGTGATTCTCATCTCTGTGCTTCACCGAGATGTGTGATGTCATTTCGTGGTCACTTACAAGGAATTTTATTTTTATTTTTTTAGTTTTCAGGTTTTTTTTTTTAAAGATTTATTTCATGTATGAGTACACTGTTGCTGTCTTCAGACACACCAGAAGAGGGCATCAGTTTTCATTACAGATGGTTGTGAGCTACCATGTGGTTGCTGGGAATTGAACTCAGGACCTCTGGAAGAACAGTCTGTGCTCTTAATCTCTGAGCCATCTCTCCGGCCCTTATTTGTTTTCATCTTCTTAATGCCACAAAATTTGCTACAGGTGTTTTTTTGTCTGATGGTTGTTTACGGTTTATTGTCTCTGTTTACTCCTGCCTCAGAGGTCTCCTCTGCGACCACAGCTGGTTAGGTGAATTCTTCCTCAAGCACAGCCTTTAAAAGGTCCTTTGAAAATTGTTTATGTTCATTGTGCACGGTACTGGATAGGCACATGCAAATATATAATGAACATGCAATGTATGTTGAGTAATACTCCCTCCCATACCCCTCCCTCTCGTCCTGTAATGATTAATCATGGCAATCAACTTTGACCAGATCTAGAGTCACCTAGAAAGCAGACCACTGTGAAGGACCACTGGGATTGAGTTAATCAAGGTGGGAAGACTCAGCTTAAAAGTAGGTGGCATTAGCCCTAGTTTGGGCTTCCAGGCTGCAGAGAAAGGAGAAAGCTTGTTAAGTATAAGCCTTTACCTCCCTCTGCCTCCTGTCTGTGCATGCAATGCAACCAGCAGCCTCAAGCACCTGCTGCTGTTCTGTCCCCATTGTGATGAGATCTACCTGGAACGGAAGCCCAAACCAACCCTTTCTCTCTTAGGTTGCCTTTCCAGGGTTCACCCAACAACAAACAGAAGGAATGAAGCTAATTTAGAACTAGTACCCCAGAAAGTTTGCTTCTATGTTTATGTTATATATACATACATGGTTTTATTTATCTCTATTAAATATAGGATCATGCTTGGGCTGAAAATATGTTTGTATATGTGAGACTAGGTTCGTGAGCTTAATATGATCATCTACCGTTCTTTCTTCTTGATGGTAAACAATATAATGTCGTTGTAGTCTTTAGGGTAGAAGAGTCTTCTGAGCATATATAACACTGGGTTCATTCACTCCTCTGTTGTTCAACATCCAGTTTGTGCCATAACTTAGCAACTGTGAATAGTAAGCACAGATGAGCAAGTATCTCTGTGAAATAGTTTTTGGGGGTCCTTGAGGTAAGTGGTCAGAGATGGTATGGCTATATGTCTTAGTCAGGGTTTCTATTCCTGCACAAACATCATGACCGAGAAGCAAGTCGGGGAGGAAAGGGTTTATTCAGCTTACACTTCCATATTGCTGTTCATCACCAAAGGAAGTCAGGACTGGAACTCAAGCAGGTTAGGAAGCAGGAGCCGATTCAGAAGCCATGGAGGGATGTTACTTACTGGCTTGCTCCCCCTGGCTTGCTCAGCTTGTTTTCTTATAGAACCCAGGGATGGCACCACCCACAATGGGCCCTCCCACTCTTGATGACTAATTGAGAAAATGCCTTACAGCTGTATCTCATGGAGGCATTTCCTCAAGGGAGGCTCCTTTCTTTGTGAAAATCCAGCTTGTGTCAAGTTGACACACAAAACCAGCCAGTATACTGGATCATGTGATACTTCTATTTTCAATTTTTGAGGGTCTCGACAGTCTCTCTGTGGTCCCCTTTCCCACATTCTCACCAAGATCTGTTGCTACTGATTTAAGAATTGCCAGTTTGACCAGAGCAAAAGGAAAACTTACTGTACTTTTATTTTGTGTTTCTCTGGTGGTTAGTGAGGTTTAATATTTGTGTGTACTTGGCCATTTGAATTTCATTTTTTTGAGAACTGTCTGATCATTTGTACATTCATTGATTTGATTGGTTTGATTTCTTGTTGCCTTTTGAGTTCTTTATGTATTCTGGATACTGCTCTGTCAGATGTGTGGATTTTCTCTTGTTGAACAACAGAGGTGGAATGAATGGATGAACAAAGTGTGGTAACTGCACAATGGACTTTTCTACCCTCAAGCCATAATGAAATTATTGCTGCTGACTGTCAAGCCACCGGAACTATAGATAAGCATATTAAGCAAACGAAGCTGGCTTCACGGTACTGATGACCTCCTCCTTCTCTAGGCTGTTTCGTCACTTGGTGAAGTAGTCCTTTGCTATGTAAGATCTGTTCAGTTTTCTGAGGTCCCCATTCATTATTCCCTGAGTGAATTGTGACCGATTCATAAAGTCTTTGCTGAGGTCTTGACATGTCTTCTGCTGGTTTGAGAGTTTCACAGCACATGTTGAGAAGGTGTCGGATCCAGTTGGATTCTTGTCTGAGTTAAGAAAAGGAATCAAGGAATTTATTCTTCTCCATGTTGATACCGGTTCCCCAGCATAGATACTAGTTCCTCAAGCTCTTTTTGCTGAAGAGACTGTCATTTTTCAGTGTACATTTGTGGCATCCTTGTAAAAATTCAGGTAGCTGCAGCTATGTGGACTTATATGTGAGTTCTCAATTCCATTGGTCTATGTGCCTGTTTTGTATAGTGCCATGATGCTTTTGTTACTGTTCTGAAGTATAACGAAATAAAAAAAATGTGACACTTTCAGTATTATTTTATGTTAAGATTAGTTTTACTATCACCATGATTGGCACAGAATATTTCAATTAATTCTTTGACAATCTACATATCCATGCATGCATACATACATACATACATACATACATACATACACACATTATACCTAGATATACACACATATATACACCCCACCTTATCACTAGGGTGCCAGACTCCCTGAAGCATTGAGAGTGATTACTCTCTTGGCACTTGTTAAGCAGTTGATCTGAAGGAGATGAACCTTCCTGGTGTCCTGGGACTTGAACACAGGGCACACACAAGGGCAAGCACAGCACTAGGAACCTGGTGAAGCCCAGGAACTGCTATGGGAAACCCAGGTTGGGTGTAAAGCCTTCCTGTCCAGACTCATCCATTCACATTTCTAGGCTGTCCTTTCCAGCTGTGGGATAAAATACTGATAAAATCTGGAAAAAGAACAAATTGGAACCTACCTAGGAATGATCTTTCTGGTGTGGGAATATAAATACCAGTTCAGGTATTACAGGTCAGGAGCTGAAAGAGGTGGGACTCATCCCAGCAGACTAAGAAGGCTGCCATCAACAGTGCTCGAGAAGATCAGTTTACACCACAAGAAGACCCTGTAATTAAGAAATAGAAATAACTGTTTTGAATTTATTGTAAAATAAGATCTGGGAACCTGGGCGCTTGTAGAACAGCCTGTCTACTTTCCAGTCTGAGGCATGACTGGGCTCACTCTGTGGAGAACTGAGAGAGGATTGTCAGTGATCGATAGTCACACATGTCCTCAGCTCACCCCCTGAGCCACCTGGGGAGCCTTTAGAGTAATTCTGCAAAGAGCCTATGATGCCTTATTGCCTGCAGGTCATAGTATTGGTGGGTTCGCTTCATTTGCTGCTTAGGAAAGCACGAGTGTGCTGCCTATAACTGCTCATGTTACTGTGAAACAAATACCTGAGTATGTCCAATGCAGCATCCGAATAAAGAAACTACCAACCAATCCAGCTTTTAAACTCTACGCTTCCTGATAGGGATCCCTGTTTGCTCCATCCTGAAGTCTAGTGTACGTAGGATAGATTAATTTTATAAAAATAAATTTTAAGTAGATTAAAAATGTCCTGTAAATTGCTCCATATTCTTTTTCTATTAACTTAGTAATTAATGCAATGGAAACCTTATTACTCTAACAGGCTGTATCTGCCAAGTTTTACATTAGGAGAATTTTTAAAAGTCAAGAATTTGCATGTATATACATGCACACACATATACAAACCTATAGAACATATTTGGATTTGATATGGAATTTAAAAATAAAAATTAGATATGAATAATTGAATTCAGTTAAAATGAGCTAAACTTAATATATATGCTTTTTCAGTAAGAATGATTAGTTTTGCTTGTGTGGTAGGCTGTCCCTATGTTCAACAACATACCTTTCCCACGGACGGGACGTAGACCCCACTAGAGCAAACTGCATGCTGGTAGCATTACAGGATGAGGACACAAAGGGAGATAAGACCCATCAGAGCCTGTTGCTTCCGTTCCTGGCTGTACAGGCAAGACCATTGAAACTACTCCTTAACAATAGGAAAGACAAATTACTCCTCACGTATCACACATGGGATGGGGATGGTTTCTCTCACCCAGTGGGAGATATTGGAATTTGTATTTACATCCTAATTATATTAATCAATGGAGAAGAAAATAGCAATTACTATGAACTCAGTGTGTCCAAAGCCGAGATATAATGGTATTGTGCACAGGGGAACCTTTTACCCAGTCGTACCACCTGATTGGTATGATGAAACTTGCTTGCAGATTCAATTGTACAGACCCTTTTCCCTGGCTTCCAATTCTCCTCCTCTTAGCAAAGTTAATCTCAGGGCTAGGAGATCACTATCCAGGTCTTTTGATTCCTACATTGACTCTTTAGGAATTCCCAGAGAGAGTTCCAAATGAATTTAAAGCTAGAAGCCATATTGTTACAAGGTCCAGATAGTCTATATCCTGATGGCGAGCAAGAGACAAAGATATGGTTAATGAATATTTGTTAATTATAATAAAGATACCTTTAAAGGAATATCTGTCTGGCTGGATGCTACAAGCCAAGTGTCCTTGGAGAATAGGAACATACTTAATATGATGTTGCTTAAAAATAAATATTTGTATTTTACTTGGTAAACAATGTTACATTTTTATTTCCAATAAAATTCCTGATGCAACAGTTACAAATAGTCTTTAGAGACTAAATGCTTTATCCAGTGAGTTGCTAAAAATTTAGAAATAAACTAATTTTTCTCTAATCTTATGAAGCAATGGCTTAAAAAATAATAAGTGCTAACACCTCAGTCCTGAGTCCTTTGCTATGGTCATAGAGCTAAGATTAGAACCAGACATCATATGACTTCATCATATGAGGGTTAATCCTAAAACAAATTGCAACAGTAATAACTGCCAAAACTCATATACCTTGTCATAATTTTACTGATATAAAATAGGAAAGTCAGAAAATGCTAATTGATTAGTCTTTGAAAGTAAAAACATATTGTTAAAAACAATTAGTAAAAATGTAAATAAAAATAATCCTTGGCTTCTAGAGTAGACATTATTCATCCTTGCATGGTGTTTCTTTTATTTTCTAAGTCGTTTTTTTAACAATGATAAAGTAGCAGATTTCTCTTCGACCTCACCATATGGTCCTAGTTTTGGTTAACCCTCTCTTTGTACTCTATTTGCTTTTCTGCCCCCAACTGCATTACATATATTCCATCCACCTCCCTTTTCTTTTGGTTTTCAAGACAGGGTTTCTCTGCACTTCCCTGGCTGTCCTGGAACTCACTCTGTAGACCAGGCAGGCCTCGAACTCACAGAGATCCACCTGTCTCTGCCTCCCGAGTGCTGGGATTAAAGGGATGTGCTGCCACCTGGGCTCAGACCACTGGGGCCCACACTACCTGGGTTCACAACATTGGGGCTCACAAGACCAGGGCTCACACCACCACAGCTCACACCCCTTTTAATTGTCATCTTCCACTACAGTCCCTTTGTCACTTTCAGGTCTCCCAAATCTAAAAACTGGAAGCTATGATGTACATAATGGAAAGAAACCCAGGTTTTGACTTTCGGATCCTTTGTTACCACACTCAGTAAAATATTTTCTAGTTATATCCATTGACCTAAAATTCAATGTCTGCTACTTCTGAATAAAACTCTACTACATATACGTACAACATTTTCATTATGTACCCATCAACTTTGCTATCATGGACATCTTGGGTGATACTTGGGCATTTCTTTCCCTGGATTTGGGAAACGTTCTGCCATTATTTTATTGAAAGTGTTTTCAATGCTCGTAGCTTGAGTTTCATCTACCTCTTCAATTCCTGTGATTCACAGACTTGCTCTTTTCATCATGGACCATAGATCTTCTCTGCTCCATTTGTACTTTCTTGTTAATTTATCACAAAGGACATTGCTAACCCCCAGTTCCTCAGCTGTGTCTCCATGCCTGGCTGTTCGGTCCTCCTTTAGATCTATTCTGCTGATAAGGCTTCTCACTGTACTTCCATGATCTGAGCAACAAATCCAGGGATGTGTGCTTGCTAGGCAGGTGTTCTACCACTGACCTAAATCCTCAGTCCCCTCCAAAGCCTTTTATTTGATGAATTGAACATTTTATTTCATTTTCCCCTCAGTTTTTAAAATTTTTTTTATTGAACTCCACTTCCATATCTATGTCCACCTGTCTATTTAATTCTCTTGTTTATGTTGTCCTGGAATTTACATCTTTTGATTTCTTTGGGATTTTATCCAATTCATCTCATTGGAGGCAATTACTATGGGCCTAGTCATTTTTTGGGGAGACACATCATCTTCCCTTTCCATTCCTCTTGTGGTTCCTCATTTTGGTCTAACACATCTAGGGTGTTGGCTAAAGTTTGCTTGTTTTTTAGTCTCCCTCCCCACTCTGAGCAGAAACATTTACATGGGGCAGTAAATTGTAGTAGCTCTGAGGAGTTTTTTTCCCCTAGACTGGTGTTAGGCACACCACACTTAGTTATGAGAGCAGAATACTATCTGTAAAGTAGTCACTATCAAGAAGTAGATCCTCCATGAACACAACAGTCAACGCTCTCTCCTCAACTCCAGTCATTCTGTAAGCGAAGAGTCATCCACTGGGATGCTGTGTGCACTAAGATACTAGTTACTGTGGGTGTTGACGGGAAGGAAAGCAAACAAAGGTCAGTGAGCAGTGTTGGACTGATTGGAAAAATAAAGGAGGGAATAGAAGGAAACAGTAGGGATGGGGCATGGGCAAGACAGATGTGGAGAAAGGTAGAATGTAAAGAGATAGGGGTAAGAAACGCAACAAGTTCATCCAAGAGTCCCGGATCTCAGGTGCTGAGATCCAGCGACCCCACAGACCTGGCTCACCTGAGTTCTTTGGCAAAGTGATTTAAAAACAAATAGAAAACCTGAAGGATAGAGAAAAGGGGAAAAAGGAGAAAGGGAAAAAGAAAAACAAGCGGGGAGGAGGGGATGAGAACAGAACAGGACACAACTGGACTGATGAGTCGACATTGTACTTAAATCAAGGAGGAAGTTGGAGAGAGAGCTGGGTGTAGGTGTAGTCTGGATGTTGTTTCTTCTGCTTGCTGGTTATGCCTCATCTCTCTTGGCATTCTTACCCAGTCACCCAGAGGCCTGTCCACTCCAGAATGTTCTTTTGTAAGGTCGGATCACTGATGCTGGTCCTTCATGGAGAATCAGGACACAGGTGCTGGCCATTCTAATGGCTAGTTCGTCAGGAGTCCAGCTGAGATTGTCCCTTCCTCTGGGCAGTCCTTTGCATAGTCAGGTCACAGATGCTGGTCCCATCTTCATGGTCACAGATGCTGGTCCCGTCTTCATGGTTGGATCGTGACTGCTGTACTCGCCTGCAGGAGATGTTTCCTGATGCTGGGGGTAACATTTGCAGCTTGTGTGTTCTGACCTCACTGAATCCTATGTGAGTCTGACTCCAAGCTGTCTTAACTTACCACAGTCTAGGGCTACTCTGCTGCCTAGGTTTCAGCATGCAGCACGTCGCCCATGATCTTTCCTCAGAATTTCTGATAGTTCAGTTCCTGGAGTGCCTGCAGTCACCAAGCACTGTGTAAGCAAGGTCTCTTACTAATGGCATCTCGCTGTTGCTCCAGTGATGTGTCTAGAGGAGAGGGTTTCTCAGCATCTCTCCTCCTCCTCCTCCTGCTGCTGTTTGCAACCTTTGGCTCTTCCTCTCTTTTTCTTGCTTTAAAACATCTGCGACTGAGAAGCCTGGGCTTTCGTAGCTCGGCTCACACGCTGTGGGGAGCTCCCTAGAGTTCGCCCATCTGTCTGCTACAGATCTCGTGTGTGTCGTTATTTGTCAATTTTGTTCTTGTTTTTATTTTTTCTATTAAACTAGAGATTTCCAGGCTGTCATCCACCATTGCTGAGAATGTCCTCCCACTTTCCCAAGCCTTCCCTGGAGGTTTTAGCACGTGATCCCCATGTGCTGTCTTCCATCTTTGATCTCAACTTCTCTGATCTTGCTGCCTTACAGATCTTAAAGAAAATATATGAAAGTGTTTCTCTGTGACACAGACTGTACAGCGAATATGTGCAGTGAAACATAAAAAAAGTGAGAAAAGCTATTTCCAGACAATTGAATGTTTTTCTAGAGCAAAACCCAGGCGTACTTATTGATCAGTAGTAATTATGTAAGCGTTAAAGACTCTGCCATAGGATACTACACTGACACAAAACCTGTGATATTTAAAACCTCCCTTTTCCTAGTTTTTCTTTAACTTTGGAGTCCAGATTAAATGGAAAGGATGATAGCTATTCCATAAGAATAGCTTTTATTAAATCCTAAAGATCTGTATGGAGTCTCATTCACTTTGTCCTGCCTTCATAGAGTGAGGATGACTGACTTGTGTTCTGGGACTGGATACTTTTAATTTCACTCAAAGTGAAGACATCCTTTATGGTTTTTTACTGCTATATGATGCTGCATCCCAATTTCTCATGTTACTTTAACTAGGGCTTAAAAATTGCCCAAATCAAAGCGCCTTTACTCTCAGTTTGTAAAGCAACCATCTGATTTCTGTTTTTCTTAACCACCTTAAGAGACTTTAAGAGTCTGTGGTGTTGCCTTAAATTTTTTGTGAAGTCAATTTGGGAGCACATTCGCGTCTCAGTGTTTTCATTTATTAAACAAGGGCAGTTGAAATCCATTATACTGTGGTATTATTGCAGATTACAGAAGACAGCAGCTATAAATCACCAATGCTAGACAGTTGATACTTCTGCAGTTGAATGTCTGTTACAAAGTTTTAAAACGTCTCTGCTTTGTCACTCTGTGAGTAGGATGTACAGCAAGATGAATTAATTTGCAAAGAGTAAAACATCTGTCGGGAACAGTTAGAGGACAGCTGTGGATGGGACGAGGCTGGAGATCAAAGTCGAAGGCTGACAGCCCTGAGCTCAGAGGTGCTGCAGCAGGATTGGCAGCCACGTGGATGCTGTGGTGGAATCCTGGCCTCTGACCTGATCTTTACTTTCCATGAATTATGTGTCGAGGAGGACCGACCTCTATTTCTTTCCTCCCTGTTGATGACCAGGGGCCTGGTGGATGGCTGGGGTTGCTTGAAATTGTGGGGATCATGTTGCTCACAGGCTCATGGATCCCGGGAACAGCATCCTAGTTCAGAATCATGATGCATATTTGGTAACTTGACTGTGCTGTTCTTAAGTGTGGACTTTGCAGCACACAACATTAGGTTGCACTGTGAATAGATTGGACATGCCTGAAACCTATCTTTTAGTCGGATTAATGTTGGATACTAAACAAAAACCTATTTAAAAAAATATCATTGGGGGCTCGAGCACAGAGCAGATCCCAGGCGGCAGCTCTGTACCTAACCTCACGAAACCCAGAGGAAGAGGGCCTCCCAGGAGCTCTAACCCGGGCAGTATCTCAGGTAAAAATGAATCACCCGTGATGTCTGCTGTTAGAAGTTCTAATTCAGATGCTGGCCTCCAAACTTATACTACTCAGACCTTCAACGGGCCATGGACAAAAACATCAAACAGCTAGAGATTGACATCACTAATCTGAAGAAATCCCTCGTTTCGCTGTCTGAAGAGACCTCCAAAAATTGCAAAGGACTTTATTGAACTTCATTTACTCTTTTACAATAGAAAAGACTGAGTACAGCTATTGACTGTGTACAGTCCTTAAGGAAGAACTTTACATAGACAAGACAGGGCTGGTTAAAGAGAGCATGAAAAAAGTCAGAGAAGGCCTGAGGAAAGACAGAGAGAGAGAGAGAGAGAGAGAGAGAGAGAGAGAGAGAGAGAGAGAGAGAGAGAGAGGAAGATGAGAGCTGGTACAAGAATTAGTTTTCAACCTCTCTACTTCCTCCCATCTTGGGACCATTATTTGGGTTATTTTTGCCTATTTCTTTTGGTCCCTAGGCCTTAAATAGGCTGACTAACTTTGTGAAACAATAGATAAATAATTTGGTAGCAAAACCTATTCAGATACATTATCATACGTTAGCTATGGAGGACCATGAGACTCAAGATGAGGTTGTTACTCTACCCAGGGTGTTCCCAAAACCCATCTCCACCCAACCTAAAAGATGGGACTTCCACCCCTAGACCAAGAAGAGAGGGGCCACCCAGAACCCCCTCTAATTGGCGATCTGAATTCTTGCTTAGGCTGCGAGGCTAAGCACTGCAAGGGAATATAAATAAAAGATAAAAATATCTTTCTGGGTTCCCTGAGGGACAAGCCTGACTGCATAGGGGTTGATGTCAAAAGTATCCCCTCTCCAGGAAAAAGACATTGAGATGGGTAAGGCCCTCATGCCTCACTGGACAACGACAGGGGACTGGAGCCATTACAAGGTCCCCTTCAATTACTGGAGGTTAGGCCTCTATCTCTGCCTTTGCAAGATTAGATTAGCCACAGCCCGTCTATACTTAAAGAAGGGAGGAGATGTCAGGGGCAGCCCTGCCTACACACTGAAGGCCTAAAATCAGCCATAGGCCTATAATCAGCAATAGGCCTGTCATACATGTATACTAACACCAAGTCTTGGGACTCAGTGGAAAAACATTGAAACAGATGACTATAAGCTATTGTAAACAGGCAGCTTTTGTGGAAATTTACCAGCCTGAGTAGTCATAGACCTCGTAAATAGGTAGCCTTGGCAGATAATACCAACTTAGATAAGGACAAATGAATCATTGTCAGAGTCATAGTGACCTGTCCCCTGAATCTTCACCTAGCCAGTTCCCTGTTCTGAAAGATATCTGTACTCCCCCTGAACACCCATGCTCCAGTGCCATCCCCTTCCCCACGTCTTGCCTTTCTGTGTTTATAACCCCTGTGTGAATAAGTAAAAATTATGATTTGATTTAAAAAAAAAAGAAAAAAATCATTGTGTCTCAAAATTGCTATTAGTAAAATAAAAGTGTATGAATTCAATGACAGTGACGGTGTTAATTTTTAAGAATTTCAGCCTATAACTTCTAATGCCATTGCCAATTTTAGCACCTCGGACATTTCAGAAAGCCTTTCTTTTAAATGTAAAAGTGCTATTTTCTATTTTTGCAAATAGAACATGTCTATAGAGACAAAATTGAATTATAGATTATAGAATATATATATATATATATGTATATATATATGTGTGTGTGTGTGTGTGTGTGTGTGTGTGTAATATGAGAACAATTAAGTGGACAGCCTGCTGGGAAGCACTGTGAATTTTCCATTCCTACAACGGATAACTACAGCTGTGTCTTTAATATCAGGAAGGAAAAGTAATATCAGTGCGTTAGCAGCATTACTTGCTTTTGGGACAACCATTTCCTGTGGAACAACAGAAAGCAATTTAAGTTATTAAAGCTGGATGATTATTGCAAAAGTTTAATGGAAGTGGTCAATGTATAAAGGTAAAATACAACGTTTGGACTTTAAATAAAATGTAGGACTTCATACTGTACTGCTATCTTTTATTGAGAATAATTTGTGTTCATTTAGGACATGCATATTATACTATAAGTTTCTCTTAATGTTTATGTCAGAAGTCAGCATTCTGCACCCCATCTGGAGGGCAATATCATTTTTATAGGCTTCTAACTGTTTTGTCATTTCCCTTCTTTTTATAATCTCATTTGAATTTTACATGGTAAAAATATTTTTAGTCTGTGTGGGATTATGTTTCAGTTCTCAGAATCTGACTTTTTGTCAAATGAAGTGAATAACTGTATTTTATGAATAAGCTTCTGCTCCTAATGAGGGGCGCTGACCGTCGGCTTGCTGCTCTCGGATTCTCTGTGTGCATAGAAACCTCAAGCTTTGATCTGAATACCAATGGAACAGCGCTCTGTGAGAACGCAGGTTTTATGATTTTACACTTATTATATAAAGTCATATCTGTCTAACTAGAAAACCCTTTTTCCCTAATGAGACTCTAGAGTCTTTGTTAGATAATTTCCTTTGTTGCTGCGAGTTTTTCTTTCTGGTCCTGATGGTTGAGTCAGGGTATAATGGATAAGATCTTCTCCCATTGGCTCTTAGCTCTCTTATTTTAGTTATTTTTGTTTTGTCATTTTCAATTAAGTTAACTTTTAAGGAAACTATACTTTGTTAGAAACTATAAATTCACACAAACATGTAATAAATATTCCATCTACTCATTTTTAGTCTGATTAAAAGTGGGTTTCAGTTAATGCTCAACGGTGGATAATTAATTTCATTCTATCTTTCGGATTCTTATTTAGTAATGTGAAATAAGTCTTATGTTTAGCCAAATTTTTGATATTGAAATGTTAAATATTAACTACATCTTTAAAGGAAATAAATTATCACTGTATTACTTTAGGCTCGTCTAATGTGTTAGAGAGGTCTGTGGTGACAGAGGAAACACGAGGAGGAATAAATCTTTAATGGGCAAGGGTGATTATTTCCAAAGGCTGGCGGTCTCCAAAGTTGACAGATGTTGATGTAATCTCTCACTGATCAAACAAATCATCTGGTCTCCAAAATTAAACTAGACCTGAATCATCATAAAATCCAATCCCTTTATGATACGTCTGCCCAATGACCCTTCAGTCTGCTCTGCACTGACAGAAGGTTGCCATCCCTTGAGCAAGCCTAATCTGGAAATGCCTTTTGTGTATTACTCCATATATAAAATGCTAACCAAGGGAGATGACCCAGAAAGCACCACTGACCTGAATTTTAAGGCTTACAGGAAAGATAGGAGTTGGTGGCCCATGGAAAAGAAAGAATACCCAGGCAGAGTGTTCAGCACAAACACAGAAAACCAAAACCTGGTTGGTGTGAGGGGAAACAGAGCGGGGGTGGGGGTTGGGGAGATAAAGAGTGGTGAACAAGAAGCTTGCTGGTCAACCACGTGATGCCTTGTAGACCATGAGGGAGAGCTTAGATTTTTACACTGCAGGGGAAGAAACGATCACTAAAAGGTTTTCTGTGAAGGGTGATGTGACTTCACTTACATTTCAGTTAGGTCTGCTGTCCATGTGGAAGGGGTAGTTGAGATAGGAAAGACTTATGTAAGAAAGACCAGCTGGAAGGTTGCTGGGATTGTTTCATCAAGAACCAATGAAAAAGTAAATCTGGGGAAGAGCGAAGTAATAGGACTATTGAGGAAGGAAAAAAAATGAATTCTACTGTGGATAATTTTGAAAATGACAAAAGAGTGAAGTCAGAAGTGGCTCTAAGGATGATGAGAGGCAGGCTGGAGGTATGGACGGATTGTTTATTGGGACAAGGATTAGGGGTCTGGAGTTTGTTCTCCTGTGCCGAGCTTGATTTTCCAGTGGCTCATCCAGGAGGAGTAAGGGCAGAAGCAGAAGTAGAAAGGTCTCTGCTGGGACAGGAATGCTAGACTCGTGAGACTGGGTATGATTATGAACTGTTATGAAGACAAGCCTGGTGACGGACCATGGGAGCATACCATCTATGGAGCACATAGAAGAAGAGATTCCTAAATAAAATAGTCCCTGAGGATAGTCACAAACATAGGAAAGGACAAAATGTGCTTGTCATCAGGGAAGCCAAGAAAGCACAGCATCAAAAGGGCGTTGTCCTTCGCAGTCAAGATGTGTAGCAAATTAAAGCTCAGGGTAGTTTTTTCTTTCTGGAGTTGGCATTGCTGGATGCTGTGAACATTTTCCAGGACAATTTCAGTATTGTGTCTGCGTGGCAACTTAGATTTCAGGGAGTGGGTGGGGTGTTTTGTTTTGTTTCCCAAAAAAAGATGAGGAGAATGGATGTAGTTTAAGGGCTTGAAAAGAAGCAAGCATTGTTTTTAGGATCAAAGAGATTTTTGTGGCAGAGGAAGGAAGATGGGGACAGTGGGAGAGAGAGGTTGAGTGTGCAGAGAGTGAGAAGATAGCCGTGGCAGGTTCGGAAGAGCAGTACTTTTTAAAAGGCATCAGGCGGGTCCCTCCTGAGAATAGTTTTGCACCCTCTGAGAAACAAGAGCAGGAAGAGGAATGGCCTTGAGAGTAGAGGGTGGATGAGTATGTGTGGGCATGGAGTTGAGAGTAATCTTGTTTAACGGCCATCAAATCTCATCGGGTCTGGGATAACGAGCTTGGTGGTGACCATGTAATAGGTCTGTCACATTTTCCTTTTTACTGACTCTATACTATTTCAGGCAGCGCGTGGTTAATTCACCACGGTTTTTATTTGCAGAGCACTCCTAAACCACCATCGGTATGATTTGATTCTCAAAATCAGCCAGTTAGTGAATTTTTGACATAAATAAAAAGACATTGAAAAAAGAGATTTATATTTAGAGTCTTAACAGGGACTCTGATCACAAGTCCTCATGGTTCATTATCAATGGCTGCATTAGCTGCACAGGTCCTTTGTTTGCAGCTGAAAAGACATACAGCTCTTAGAACCGCGAAGGCAGTGTACGCATGCAATAAGGTCCTCTCTCCACTGACTGCCCAGTGCCTTTTGCCCTTCAACATCCTCTGGCTCGCTCACTGCTGTGTCTCTGACAACTAGGACTTTATCTGATATATAAAACAGATATATTTCTTTATTGAATGAATAAATAATTTTATCATTTGCTTTAAGATATTTATGTTATGTATTTTTAGCCCCATCACTCTCCACTTAATATCTATTTGCTGTAATAATCCTGTCAGTGTCTCATACAGAGGTTTCAACATTCCGGGCTTTCCATAATTACTTAGTCAGTTGATCTTTAAGTTCTAAAATCTTGTCAGTGGTGGTTTATGGAAAAAATTATTTTGGTAGAGATTTGTGCAGTGTTTTATTAGCTATCTACTCACATTTTTCTTTTGAAAACTCGTGTGTGTGTGTGTGTGTGTGTGCTCGCACACACGTGTGTATTCTTATGTGCTTGTGGAGGCCAGAGTCAACCTCCTGGGTGCATTGGCTGTGGGCCTCATTTGATAACATCAAATGTCATATCTCAGGAGCTGTCACTTTGCTTCTTTGAGACAGCTCTCTCACTGGGACCCAGGCCTTGCTGATTAGCCGAGCTGGCTGACAGGTGAGTCACAGGGGTAAGCCCATTTCCATCTGACCAGCTGCACCACCACCCAGCTGTTTAGAATGTGAGTCTGGAGATAGATCTCAAGTCCTACACTTGCAGTCAAGGACTTTAGCAGCTGAACTATCTCTTCAGTTCCCTCTGACTTTAATATTTGCCCGCTGCTTATCCTATGTAAGCCAAGAAGTCTAAGGTGTAAACTAATCTGTCATTCCCCCCCCCCCAGCTAAAGTTTGGGGTAGGAGAATGTTTCTTAGTTTTCAAGTGGCCATTTTAACTAAAATAAACACGAGGGGGAAGTTTGTAGTTAAATCTTGACATTTAAATTTTTTTATTTATGCACATGTGTACATGGGTTTCCATGGAAGCCAGAAAGAGGCATCAGATTCCCCAGCTGTTGCTGTTGGTTGTGAACCCCCTGACATGGGTGCTGAAAACCAAACCTGGCTTCTCTGGAAAAGCAGGAAGGGCTCCTAAATGCTGAGCCATCTCTAGCCTAACATAGGTCTGAACAGACCCTTTCTCTCTGTAAGCTGCTTGTCTGGCCCTTGTAGGATCATCTCAGGAGGAAATGTTTGTCTATTTTATGTAGTTAAAAGGGGAGGGGTGCTTTTTGTTCTATTGACACATTTTATTTAAAAAACTCAGGTTTACTTTGTTTGAAAAGTTATTTTATTTTAACCATGTGCATGAGTGTGTGAATAAAAGAGAAACAGAGACAGACAGACAGACAGACAGACAGACAGACACACACACACACACACACACACACACACACACACGAGAGAGAGAGAGAGAGAGAGAGAGAGAGAGAGAGAGAGAGAGAGAG
>NW_021620703.1:488592-500810 GCF_004785775.1 Grammomys surdaster | reverse complement strand
AGAGAGAGAGAGAGAGAGAGAGAGAGAGAGAGAGAGAGAGAGAGAGAAAGAAATGGCCTGATGTGAGCTCATGGACTGAGCTAGGGTCTTCAGTAGGAGCTCTCTGTGATGCTAACTGTGAGCCATCTCCAGCCCTTACCCTATTACCATGGTTCTGTCTGTACCATCTCCCTGCTCTTGATGACACACCCTTCTGAGGAATAGAAATAACTACATCAGACAAAGTTTATCTTTAGAGAGGCCCAGGTGGCCCATTGTCACCACTTTCTTACTCTTGAGTTTTATTATAGACAAAAAGAATTATTGTACTCATGTCTCAGAATATTTGTATTCATAAATTTAAACATTTTCTGGAACACTTCTGATATTAACTTTCATTTCAGTGCTTATTCTACTATATATTGCTTTCCATAAAAATGTAGCACTTTGACCTTATTTCTCTTTATATAATTTCTCTTTGTAAGCTGGGATTCCGTGGGTGAGAATGGGAATTATGTTTTCCAACAAAGTCGCCTTGCACCCTGTAGCACACATGAGATCCCCTCTCACATGTGTGGCTGTACAGACTTTTTAAGAGTTAAGAGTGAAGCCAAGTCCTCTGCCTCTGGTGACAGTATCTTTGTTTTCCTTGTCTTGTCCCTTAAGAAATCCTATCTCATTATAAGTGGAGCCCACCGTGGTTTTACGATGGATGTCTGGAAGCAAAAGGAAACTGTGCAGAATCGACTCCTTGGCTTTTCGCCGTCAGTCACAAGTAGTTTTAGTGTGGACTAAAAGTGTATTTCTGAAATAAAATACAGCAAGGGTAGTGTTCTAATGTGTCCTTGTGCCAGTGTATTGGATGACCCCTGGGCAATGGATAACCTCTGGGCAATGGATGACTCCAGGCATAACCCTGGGCAATGGGTGACCCCTGGACAATGGATAGCCCCTGGGTAATGGATGACCCCTGGACAATGGATAACCCCTGGGTAATGGATGACCCCTGGGCAATGGATGACCCCTGGGCAATGGGTGACCCCTGGACAATGGATGACCCCAGGCATAACCCTGGGCAATGGGTGACCCCTGGACAATGGATAGCCCCTGGGTAATGGATGACCCCTGGACAATGGATAACCCCTGGGCAATGGATAACCCCTGGACAATGGATAACCCCTGGGTAATGGATGACCCCTGGGCAATGGATGACCCCTGGGGAATGGGTGACCCCTGGACAATGGATGAACCCTGGTCAATGAATAACCCTGGGCAATGGATGACCCCAGGCATAACCCTGGGCAATGGATGACCCCTGGGCAATGGATGGCATCCCCCCCTGCAATGGATGACCCCAGGCATAACCCTGGGCAATGGATGACCCCTGGGCAATGGGTGACCCCCAGGCAATGGATAACCCCTGGGCAATGGATGAGCCCTGAGCAATGGATGACCCCCGGGCAATGGGTGACGCCTGGGCAACCGTTCTCACATTAATACCACTCTCTAGAGGGGTACTGGTTATCTTGGACTTTATTCGGGATTCTTTCTTCATAAAAAGCAGAAAGGCATTGTATCATGGTTTGTCCCAGAGGTACTCCTGTGGCTAAAGTAAAGCAAAGAGACATGAGTTTCACTTGCCAATGTGCACTGACTTATACTATTTATATTTCAGGCCAGTTGCTCCGGTTAAAAATGTTCCGAGAAGACCACGGGTCGTGGATGACGATGTTCTTCAGCACGATTCTGTTTCTCTTCATCTTCTCTCACATATATAATACCGTCCTTCTGATGGATGGGAACATGGGGTGAGTGATGGCGTGCTCCCCAGCCCCCGTGTGCTGAGGGGTGTGTGTGAAATTCTCAGATCTCTCCCAGCGTTTTCAGTTGTCATAAACATGTTACTTAGCAGATACTGTGGCTTAAGTAGGGGTGATTTGTGTTTGTCTTATGATATTTAGAACCTTTCTCCTTTTTAGGAAGATAGAGGTATTTTACAACTCCTAGGTTTGTACCTTATTTTTTAAAACTTTTTTTGGTGTAGCTTGAAGGCCGATAACAATTTTATTATAGTGAGAGAGTTCTGTGCTCCACAATGCCTGACTTAATAAAAGTCTCCAATACTTCGATATTGGTAGCCTTTGTTTGTTTGTTTGCTTGCTTTTTCTTTTTTTTTTTTTTTGAGACATGGTCTAGGCATGTAGTCCAGGCTGGTTTTGAACTCATGATCCATGTCTGGTGTGATAGCATGAAACAGTCAAGCTTTTTTTGACAGTTTCGACTGAGAGAAGCTGTGTCCTGTTGAAGGTAGACTCCCTGGATTAAATGCAGACGGAGCGAATCACGTCTAACACATTCCAGCAGAAGGGAGACTTCCTCATAACTGCTTTGTAGATTTTTCTTTCAACTTTCTCCAGTTTTTCATTGCACACCAAAGCACAGAGGTCAGTGTTACAGCACAGTGTCTTCTAGCTTTGCTTTGCTGAGTTTTAAAAGCAGAACACTGAAAAGACTGGTCCCACTGGTTTGCTTTCAGTTAAGTTTTAAAGGCAGTACATTGAAGGCGTTTGTCTGTTCTCCTCACTAGATTATAGCCTCTGACTCTCAGTTACAGGGTTGCTAAGATTTCCACCCATTTCTACAGAGGGAGGCGGCTTGTATGCTGTATATAGACTTTGACTGTCACTTGAGTGCTGAGAGAGAAGCCCATTTTAACGTCTTATATTTCTCCCACTGTAAAGGGGCTGACTGGTAACAGAAAAACACATATTTTACAGTTTGAACTTTATAGTAACAAAATCTACGCTTGATTCTAGATCAAATATTCGGGCCTAAGAAATGTGTTGTGATTACTTCTTGTACCCAAATAATGCCACCGGCAGTGGGTTTATTTTTGATGATGGAGCTATAGGAGCCACTTGTGTTCCTCAAAATACTCCTCAGATTTTGATCCGGTGATACCAGTAGGCAGTGAGAGCTTGGACTCACTAAGGCAGCCAGAGGCCTCTCTGCAAGAGGCTTTTGTACTTTGCAAGCACTGCAAGGAGCCTGATAGGATAACACAGGCCTGTGTAATCCCAAGCACCTGGGAATCGGAGGGTGGAAAACTGTATTTTTATATGGTGCTGATAAAATCTGTGTAAAGGATATAAATGAAGATAGGGAGGTAGATTTAAAATTTGTAAATTGAATGCAGTAACATGTAATCCATGTACAGAGTATAACATTCAGCAGCTAAATCAAAAGAATCCTAAAGAGGGGGCATAGGGGCTGAGCGCTTTGATCAGGCGTGAGTTGTCTCAGTTCAAACCTCACCTTGAGCCTGTGAGACAGATACTTTTATCATCTCCATTTTATGGATCAAGAAATTAAGGATTGCCCAAAGTTGAATTCTAGTTAACTCCTCATTCAAAATAATAATAGGGGTTGACCTATTAAGTAGTGAATTCTAAGGAACCATCCCTGAAAGGTTAGCGCAGATTCCCTGCTAGCCTTCTCTGTAGGTTCGTTTTCCAGCTGACTTTGGTAATTGAAGGAAATAGGAGCTGTGTGTAGTAGCTAAGCGAATGGTTTACAATGGATACATAGTGTCTTACCTGCGGTTCCCTTTTATTCTTAGATTGAATGCACTAGTAGAGGCTATGGAATATCTGAACTCTTATGTGATCCTTGAACTCTTCCGTGACCTGTCTCACATTTGCTGGAGAAGAGGCTTCTATTGAAAGGATGTCTTTAAAAATGTCATTTGAGGAAAAACACACAGCAACAGAGAAATTGCTTAGATGTACCGTTTAAAAAGCATCAAATGGCCGTCTGTGAGAGATGCATTGCCAGCTTTTATCATGTGACCAAGCGAACGCTGCAAAGCTGGTTGTGAATCTGGTAGACAAGTCAGTTCCCAGAGAAAAGGACATTGATGTACTTCTGGGTTCTCCAGGAGGCACAAGTATCTGGAGCATTGCGTAATCCTGTGTAGGGCAGGAAAGGATGGCGTGAGGTGAGGGGAGGGGAGCAGGAGCATGTGGACATCACAGGTGACTCTTGTATGTGGAAGACTGCCGCTCATACAGAACTCAGGCTTCTTCACAGAGACTTAACTTTGCAAGGAGGGGTTCCAGTCTGTCCTGCCTTAGTGATGCTTCTGGTAATGCTGGCCTAGAGCAGCTGTTCTCAACATGTGGGTCGACACCCCTGGAGGGGTCAAATGACCCTTTCACAGGGGCCACCAAAGGCCATTTGAAAACATACAAATTTAAATTACATTTCATAAAACCAAATTACAGTTACGAAGTAGCAATGAAAATAATTTTATGGTTGGAGGTCACTGCATATCAGAAACTGTATTTAAGGGTTGCAGCAGCATTAAGAAGGTTGAGAACCACTGGCCTAGACCCAGTCCCAAAGTGTTTCCTGAACCCAGTAAATCCAGGAAACACTAGAACTGTGTTCATATATATGTGGGGTTTTCTTTCCAAACTGGATGCTTCGGTATTACAATATATGTCGAACTTCTTTATGGTTTTCGAGATAAATAAAACAATGCTCAAAACAAACCAAAAAACTCAACCAACTAACCAACCAACCACAAACCAAACCAAACCAAACCAAACCAAACCAAACCAAACCAAACCAAACCAAACCAAACCAAAAGAGGCAGGGAATGATATTTCTAGCCTGGTATGCTTTAAAATTTTTCAAATTAATTATTGAATATAAATTTAGAATAAGCTGAGGCCCATTTATCGCTGGATCCTGAGAACAAGCCCTGGCCAGAGCTGACTTGATGAGAGGTAAATTATGAGGCTCCTGTTTTCATCCAGTTCCATCCTGAAGCAGACACCAACTCCTGAGGTTTTAGGCATCTTTGAGGAATGAACTAAGATGAAGACAGAGGGCAGATGAGCACCATGGACCCAGAGGGCAGAGTATCAGACTGTCACACTTCCCAGCACCAGGGGAAACATCTTCGTGCGTTTTATTCTCTTTCTGCTCAACATCTCTCAGCAGCGAAATGCTGCCTAAGGCGGCTTGGAGATGGTGTAAGGATGAGCTGAGGCCCCTTTCCATAAACGCTGGAGGTTGTAGGTGAGAGTCCCAGGTTTGCCTATAGCATTTTATAAGCAGTTTCTTCTCCCACAATGGGGTGGACACAGTAATCTCTCCTGCTGTACAAACCATAGAACTCTTGGAAAATATAATGCAGCCACATGGATTTTTAAAAATGATCAGCCAAGCTTATCTTGCAGTCGGACAGAGCAGAAGGAGAATTCAGAACCTGAATACCAGGGCAGGAAGCCTCTGGGCAGTGGCACCAAGCAGGGGCATAGACTCAGTTCTCAGCCTTCGGCAGAGGTCAGAATTGAGGATTTGGGCTGTGTGCTGGCTAGTTTTACGTCAACTTAACACAAGCCAGAGTCATCTGAGAAGAGGGAATCTTAACTGAGAAAATGCCTCCATGAGATCAGGCTGAAGGCAAGACTTAATTAGTGATTGATAGGGGAGGGCCTAGTATGGGGGCATCCTGGGCTAGTGGCCCCAGCTGGATTCTATATAAAAGCAGGCTGAGCAAACTGTAGAGAGCAAGCCAGTAAGCAGCACCCTTCATGGCCTCTGCATCAGCTCCTGCCTCCAGGTTCCTGCCCTGTGTGAATTTCTGCCTTGACTATCTTTAGTGATGAACTGTGATATGATACAGTAAGTGAAAAAAAAAAGTTCTCTTATTGCTTTTGGCCATGGTGTGTCATCAAAGCCATAGTAAGATAGGTTGGGATGTGAGTGATACTTTAAACACCCCTCCCCTTTAAAATTTTATATCCCGATTGCCACATGTCCCCCCTGGTTCCTTCTCCAGTCCCTCCTTCATACCCCTCCCTTTTCCTCTAAGAGGGTAGAGGCCCCCCTGGGTATCCCTCCGCTCAGGCACATCATGTCTCTGCAGTCGCTGCAGGGCTAGGTGCATCCTCTCCCACTGAGGCCAGACAAGGCAGCCCAGTTAGGGAATGTATTCCACAGACAGGCAATAGATTTAGGGATAGCTCCTGCTACAGTTGTTGGGGGACCCACATGAAGACTGAGTTGCGTATCTGAGGGCCCAGCGTGTGTATGTTCTTTGGTTGGTGGTTCAATCTCTGAGAGTTCCCAAGGGTCCAGTTTAGTTAACTTTGTGGTCTTCCTGTGGAGTTCATATCCCCTTTAGGGTTGGAATCCTTTGCCTAACTCTTCCATAAAAGTCCCCAAACTCTGCCCAATATTTGGCTGTGGGTCTCTGCATCTGTTTCAGTCTGCTGCTGGGTGGATCCTCTCAGGGGACAGTTATGCTAGGCTCCTGTCTGCAAGCACAACAGAGTATCAGTAATGGTGACAGGAATTGGTGCTTGACCATGGCATGGGTCTCAAATTGGGCCTGTTACTGTTTGCCCATCCCCCCAGTCTTTGCTCCATCCGCTGTCCCTGCATTTCTTGTAGACAGGATACATTTTGAGTTGAAAGTTTTGTGGGTGTTTTGGTGTCTCTACTGCTCCAATAGGGTTCTTGCCTGTCTACAGCAGGTGGCCTCTTCAGATACCATATCCCCACTGCTGTGAGTCTGAGCTAAGGTCGCCCACATCGATTCCTGGGAGACTTTCTGGTCCCCACCAGCTTCAGATTTCCATTAATTCTCCAGGCCACTGGCCCTCTCTCCCCCTCTCCTGTCCCTCCCACAACTCATCTTGCAGTTTATTCCTCTACCCAGTTCCCTCCCTCCGTCTGCCTCCTATGACTATTTTGTTTCCCTTTCTAAGTGAGATTAAGCATCCTTGCTTGGCCCTTCCTTCTTGTTTAGCTTCTTTGGGTCTGTGGAATGCAGCACGGGCATCCTGTGCTTTACGGCTAATATCCACTTATGAGTGAGTATATACTAAGCATGTCCTTTTGGGTCTGAGTTACCTCACTCAGGATGATGCTCTCAAGTTCCATCTATTTGCATGCAAATTTTTATGATGTCTTTATTTTTAAGGGCTGAATAGTATTCCATTGTGTAAATGAACCACATTTTCTTTATCCATTCTTCAGCTGAGGGACATCTAGGTTGTTTCCAATTTCTGTCTATTGTGAATAAAGCTGCTATGAACACAGTTGGGCAAGCGTCCCTGTGATATAGTGTGGCATCTTTTGGGTACATACCCAGGAGTGGTATAACTGGGTCTTGAGGTAGAAGTATTCCCAGCTCTCTGAGAAACTGCCGAATTGGTTTCCCAAGTGGTTGTTCAAGGTTGCACTCCCACCAGCAATGGAGGAGTGTTCCCCTTGTTCCACATCCTCGCCGGCATGTGCTGTCACTTGAGTTTTTGATCTTAACCATTCTGACGTGTGTAAGATGGAATCTCAGGGTTGTTTTGATTTGCATTTTTACCAGAGAACTCCTACAACTGATAAACACCTTCAGCAAAGTGGCTGGATACAAAATTATCTAAAAGAAAAAAAAGTCCTTCCCTTTTACAAATGATAAACAGTTTGAGAAAGAAATTAGAGAAACAAGACCATTTTTACAATTGCCACGAATAGTATAAAGTATCTTGGTTCAACTCTAACTGAGCAAATAAAAGACCTATATGACAAGAACTTGGAATCGATGAAGAAACAAATTATAAAAAGATATCAGAAGATGGAAACATCTCCCACGCTCACGGACCAGTAGGATTTACATACTGAAAATGGGCATCTTACCAAAAGCAATCTACAGATTCAACGCAATTCCCACCAAAATTCCCAGACAATTCTTTACTGACCTTGAAATAGCACTTCACGTATGGGAAAACAAACAAACTCAGAAGAGCTAAAACAGTCCTGAACAACAAAAGAACCTCTGGAGGTACCACCAAGCTGTAGTACAGAGCAATAGTGATAAAACTGCATGGTATTGAAATAGGAACAGACAGGATGATAAATGAAATAGAACTGAAGACCAAGAAATAATCCCATGTACCTACAGACACTTGATTTTTTACAAAGAAGGCAAAGCCATACAGTGGAAAAAATAAAGCATTTTCAACAAATGGTGCTGGTCTAACTGGACATCTGCATGTAGAAGAACGCAAATTGATTTATCATCCTGCACTAAGCTCAACTACAAGTGGATCAAAGACCTTAATTTAAAACCAGATACACTAGATCTAATAGAACAGAAAGTGGCGAATAGCTTTGGACAAATCGGTACAGGAGACAACTGCCGGTACAGAACACCAGTGGCTCAGGCACTAAGATCAACAGTTGATAAATGGGACCTCATGAAACTGAAAAGCTTCTGTAAGGCAGAGGACACTGTCATCAGGACAAAACGATAGCCTAGAGATTGGGAAAGAATCTTTCCTATCCCTTCCAACACTTTTAAAAAATGTCTTTTGGAAGAATATCTTTAGCAACAGAATTTTATACCAAAAAGATCCACTGGAGGGCAGCAAAAGACATGTTTTCAGTGTTGGTTGTTAAAGGGAGCAAAGATTTGTATTTTTTCTCCCAAGGAAAGGAGGGAAGAGGAATGGTTAGAAGTAAATGAAGAGACTATGCCCAAAGCGCTTACAGTACATGCATGTGTGTACACGACCGTGCCCTCACCCAGCATCCGCACAGCTAATGCACACGAACAAGACACTTCTAACAGCTGAGAAGCAAGCAAACAAAACAGAGAATTTGGCCCTTTCCTGAGTTTCTGAAACATGATGTTGATATTTGTATCTGTCTTATTGTCATAGAAGTTTTCTTAATTAAAATTACTTAAATTAAAATATAATTATACCACTTCCCCCTCCCTTCCCTCCATCCCCTCTCTCCTCAAATTGCTAGTCTCATTTTCATTTATTATTATTATTATTATTATTATTATTATTATTATGTGTGTTCATAAATATTTATGCAACCTTCTGAGTCTGTTTAGTGTTGTTTCTGTGTATGATTTTAGGTGCGAACACTTGGTATCGTATATCCAGTTGGGATGCTTACCCCTGGGAGAGACTAATTCTCTCTCCCTTAATCACCTGTAGCTCTCTGTCTGTGGCATGGAATCCCCTGAGGTTTTCCTCTTGCGTTAGGATGTCTGTAGTTCTATTGTCACTGTGCAGGTCTTGTGTGGGCGTTCACATGGTTGAAGTATCTACAAGGCAGCCTCCCTGTCGTTTCTAGTAGCGACAGTGTCACAAGAGGTTCTGGTCTGGCTTGTATAATTTTTGTGTGCACAGCTCTAAGTGTGCACCCTGAAGGTGCTCAAAGAGGCCAGAGCTGTTAGCTCCCTGGATCTGGAGTTACCATGAACCCTCCTGACTATGAGTGTTGGAAACTGAATTCAGATTCCCTATAAAAGCAGTGTGGGAGATTCCCTGAACCATCTCCCCAGCCCCCAGGGAATGTTTTGATGATAGTTACATAGCAAACTCTACCGCAAGTGCTTTTGTGTGATGTGCTTGGCCCTCATTATGAGCTGGTACAGGGTCCTATGACAGTATCTACAACACAGGCATGCCAATATGTTCACATGTTTATAGACTTCCAGCCTTATAAAAACAAAGACTGTGCTTACCCCTGAAGAACCCAGGCGCCCACTCTCAGAAAATGCTCACTGTGAGCCAGAACACTTTTCTCAGCAGGGGACTGTGTAGGACAGGCTGCTAAGCTGGTATGTAGAGTTGATCACAAAGAAAATCTTCAGAATTTTTATTTTTTGCCTTTTCCAGGTAGTTTGAAAAATATGTACTAATTTATAAATAAGGATTAAATATAGCATAAAGAAGAGATGGGGGGAAGACAGAGATGTAAGGATTTTGAAAGTCTTCATGTGTAAGGTACAACCAGAAGTGCTGGCACAATGGGGGTGGGATAGCCCCTCCCCCTCCCTTTGCCTCCTTCCCGAGATGTTTTGATGAAGAACTTCATGGAGACCTAATCTGCTCAGTGTGGTATGGGCCCGAGGAAACGAGAAATGACAAGAGCAACTGACTAGGGTGGGCAGGAGGAGAGAGCACTTGAAGCGGGCGCTTCCGAGCCTCAGATTCATGTGGCTGTGTCTAGAGAGGCAACCCAAACAAGCAAGAATGAGCAAGAAGGATAGATGAGGGAGACATTGAGGACCAGGATGCAGGGAGAGATTGTCCAGGATCCGCTGCTGCTTAGATCCCAAGCACACCTGACCAGCCTCAGCCTTGAGACTCTCCTGTGTCTTTATTCTCAGAGAATGACTGGTGCTCTGTCCAGTATGTCACACATCCTACCGGGAAAGACTCTACCTCACAGCTTCAGTTTCTTGACACAGAGGTGCAGGTGCAGGTGCAGGCGCAGGCACAGGCACAGTGCAGGTGCAGGCACAGGCGCAGGTACAGGTGCAGTGCAGGTGCAGGTGCGGTGCAGTGCAGGTACAGGTGCGGTGCAGTGCAGGTGCAGGTGCAGGTGCAGGCTCAGGCACAGGCACAGGCACAGTGCAGGTGCAGGTGCAGGCGCAGGCGCAGGTGCAGGTACAGGTGCAGTGCAGTGCAGGTGAAGTGCAGGTGCAGTACTGGTGCGGTGCAGGTGCAGTGCAGGTGCAGTGCAGGTGCAGGTGCACCTTTCACCCGAGGCCGAGTCATCCTGTAATGAGAAAAACTGAGGGAGAACTTTGAAGTTAGGATGAGGAGCAGGTGGGACCTTGGCCTGGCTGGGAGGCTTCACTGGGCAGCCAATGCATGGCTGACTACAAATTCTGCTGGAGTGGTGCTTTAAATAATTTGTTGGCTTCATTCTTAATTAGGCTAAATACTGACTGGCTCGTACAATTAATTCACAATAATAGCAACATTCATTACTGAGGCTGGGAGTAAGGGTGAAAGCCGGTGGCTGAGACTGGGCTGCTGAAAAATGGATTGAAGGGCTAAGTCTGGTCAATTGAGTTGATATTAAAGGGCACAGAGAAGGAGGGGGAGGGGGAGCGGGGAGGAAGGGAAAGAGGAGGGAGAGAGGAGAGGGGACTGGCAGAGGGGACTGAATGAGTATGAAGTGTATTTGATAGGAAAAATTCACAGTAGGGCAGCTTAGATTTTCCTTACTTGATTTTGACTGTACAAAGGTAAACGGTACAGGATATACTGGGTGTTCCCAAGCCCAGCTAGTGTTGTCTGAATCGATGGCTTCTTACAGAGCCATTGAGAAATACAATCAATGCTGTGTCCTTGTTACTCCAGGGTCCACACTGGCTTGACTAGAGTGAGAAAAGCTCTGGGATCGTTGTTCATCGCTGCTTACTGGAATCTCCTTAAAGATAGGGTTTCACTCTAGTTCAAGGTGGCCTGGCACCCAGTAGGCCACCCAGGTTGGTTTTGAATTCTTAGACAATTAAAACTGTCTCAAGTTCCCAAGCATTGATGAGATTATAAGTGTGAGCCACCATGCCTGAAAAGTTCTGATCCAGAAAACAGTATCTGGTGAAGGATGAATCTTAGCTAGCTAGCTCCTGGTGTAGCAACGTGAGGGATTTACAGTGGAATACTGGGACCTACCCTAGAGTTATCCTAGCAAATAAGACCGTGTGTGCAGGCCAGTTGTTATAGTGTTGCCTATGCAGCAACCCATAAGGACTGACAAGGGTTAGTTTCTCATCATAACAGAAAGGACATAAGTTGCTTTCTCAGCATGCTGTCTCTTAGAAAGTACTAGTTTCTATAAATATGATAGCAGAAATATCACTGGTCAGTGCGATAACGTGACCTTACTTATTCAGTCATTCATCCCAGTGCATAGGGTCAAACCTAAGGCCACAGCAGATTAGAACATAGGCAAGCGGACCACACCTCTTGGGACTGGAAAGATTACCTTTACTGCAAAATATTATTGTTATTAGGAAGGTAAGCCAGTTATTTCTAATTTATATAAAACTTCCCAAATGAGCACCTGACATCTGTAGGTTTCATTAAACAGAGCTTTTGTAAGTGTTTGTGTGACTTAACATGGCTGATGTAAGGTCACATGGTGCTGCCTGGGCTGTGGTGGGAGCGGGTGTTTGTGAGCAGACATGAGCTGTCCCTTATTTTCTGTCCATGAAAACCAGCAGTGTATCTGCTGTTTCATTATGGTTTTGAAGGGAAAATCGTGCATACAGCAAGCCACTGACTGACTGATTGGTAATTTTAATAATTTGAAAAGAGAAGGAAAATTTGACAAACATAACGACAGGACCACGTATGTCTATTGGGTAGCAGGCGCGCTCTCCCTCTCCCTCTCCCTCTCCCGCGCCCCGGGCC